>NW_019154093.1:20279179-20389883 GCF_002288905.1 Enhydra lutris kenyoni
TTTTTTTTTTTTTTTTTAAAGTAAGCTCCACACCCAGTGTGAAGTCCAACTTGGGGCATAAACTCACAACCCTGAGATCAAGACATGAGCTGAGATCAAGAATTGAACAGTTAACTGACTCTGCCTCCCAGGTGCCCCTCAAACTTTTTTTTTTATAGCAAAATGCATTAAGAAACACATTTTTTATTTTTACATTATAATCCAGGGCATACATATTTATTCTACAGATATTTATTGAGCCACTTATTCTGTGTCAGGACTATTCCAAACACTAAGGATATAGTGGTAAACAGAACAGTCTAAATCCCCTGATCTCTCTTATAGAGCTTTACATTTTAGTAGTAATAAATAAGGTAAGTAAGCTATGTCACTGAATATTAAAAAGTGATAATTCTTGGACTAAAGACAGATCAGGGAATGAGGGTAAGGAATATGGGGTTAGGAAGTTTTGTAATTTTAAACTGGATGATCAGGGTGGAGCTCACTTGGAGAATGTGAAAACTGAGCAAAAATGTAAAAGGGTGATGAAACAAATCATGAGAAAATACAGAAAAACAATATTTCAGGCAAAGAAAACACCACAAGATGCTTAATGAATAACAAGAAGTCCAATGTAACTTGATGTCCAATGTAACAAGAAGTCAAATGAACACTGGTAGAGATAAGTCAGAGAGAGAACAGTCACAGTAGGGATAGGAAATGTGTTGAGCTATGTATGGTCTTTGACTTTTACTCTGAATGAAACAGGAAACTACTGGAGTGACATGATCAGATTCACATTTGAAAAGAATTTCTTTGTCAGCTATGTTGAAAACAGATGGGAAGGGGTTAGCAGTGGAGGGTAGAAACACACAGAAGGCTAATGGAATTTATGAAGATAAGGGTGATAATGGCTTATGTCAGTGTGATAGTAGAAGTGATACAAAATAGCTAGATTCTGGATATATTTTGAAGATAGTGCCAAAAGCATTTCTTGACACACTGACTGAATACGGGTTACGACAGAAAGGAGTCAGTAATGACCCTAAAGATTTTAGACTGAACAACTGGAAGGATGAAGTTACTATCAATTGAAACGGGAAAGACTGAAGGTGAGGACTTCCATTTTGGGCATGTAAGTTTGCAATGTGTATTAGGCATTTAAGTGAAAAAGACAAGCAGCTGGATATATCAATCTGGAATTTAGGGAACAGGTCTGAGGTGGAGATATCAATTAAAGATATAAAACTGCACATATACATGCACTTAAAAATCATTACACTGGAAAAGATCACCATTGAATTTAGTTATGTGATCACTTCACTAGTACTTTGACAAGAGCACTAACAATTCTCTGCCTAGCCTGGGCTCAGGAGGTCTGGGGAGAAAAAGAGACAAGAAATATAAACAAGCCTTTGGGGGAAGTTTTGTTATCAAGGGGACTAGAGGAATGGAGCAACTTTTGGAAGAGGAAGTGGGATCAAGAGAAAAATGGAAGAAAGAACATCATTTTATGGTTACATTCTATTAGAGATAATGACCTACTAGAGGAAAACATTGATGATACAGGAAACACATAGAAGAATTAAGAGTGAAGTCCTTGAATAGGCCAGAAGAGACAGAGAATGTAATCCAAAGCAAACATGGAGGCATGGTTTTTGAAAGGAGACTGGTCAGGCCACCTAGAGTAACAAAAGAGCATGTGTATAAGATGCAGGTAAGTAAACAGAGACGAAGCTGGGAGCTTATAGAAATTTTCTTGTATTGCCTTTGTTTTGTGAGTGAAACAAAACAAGTAGTCAAGCTGAGAGTGAGAATAAAGGAGAAGTGCTTTAAAGGTCTAAGGAAAGGACAAGTATAAAATAACCATTTAGGAGTGTGGATAATCCAGGTAAATTTACTGTGATTGCCTAGCAACATTAAGAGACTCTCTAAAGATCATGATCATCAATTTAAAGATACACCAATACCATGATTTTGTTTGCCTGCAGCCATATTAAGCCATAAGGCACAGAATAGGTGGAGTTGGATTTATTGAAAATAAGAATTTTTGTCATACAGGATCCATAAAGAAAGAGTTGAGACTATATGCAAGACAGTGATTATAATGATTAATTGTGGGATTTAATTCACTCTAAGGAAGGAAGAGAGGACATGAAGTTGGTAATGATCACGAACAGATATAGAAACAATGGACCAGAGACCTAAGTAGTGTGGAAAGATTGCTGGAGTGAAAGTACCAAAGAAAATGAGCTAGAAAGACAAGAGACGGTAGGCAGAAAATAGAAGCCTGAAATTAAGATTTGAGAATCATAATTAAATAATAGGACCAGGGGAAGTTATAGCTGATGCAGGGTAGAGGAAAAGATTTCTGTAGGAAAGAAATTCAAATAAAGAGGCCAAGGTACTGAAGAACCACTTATAAAGAGTAAATTACTAAGAATTAAGACAGAGAACAATTATACAACAGGACCTTAAAATCATCAGGAAATAGGGGAGATAACCTCAATAAGTAGGTAATGACCTTTTAACAAGAAATTCAACGCTGAAGATTTTTTGAGAGGAAGGACTACAAAAGGTCTGGAAGTGGAAGTGAAGTACAATAAGGACACATATTGTACCAGATAATCTAGTAGTATGATGGCTGCTAAAGAAAAGCAGTTAACACTGAGAAGGCTATAGTGAAACAATGTCCTCAGGAAGGCTGGTTTCAGTCAGAGGAAGATGGTGAAAGAAATTCAGGGAAGAGGTTGACAACAGAAGGAATTTGGCTAATGATAAAATTAGTTCCATAGGGAACAGCAAATAGGTTTCAGATATTGTAAACAAAAAGGATAGAGATAGATACTACCTAAGCAGAAACTACAGAAATCTGAGTGAGGGATGATATGAGAATCTTAGACTCCTTGAAGTGACTGGCATAAACAGGGAGAAAAGATGTAATAAAATTAGTCCTGGTTTAATCAAACAATAATGTTAAGGCTGAAAGTGTTGGAAAGCAAGTGGAGTAAATGTAGGAATCTCTCTTAACCCTGCAGATGGAAGTAGAGACAGGGGTCTGATGTTACCCAAGCATAAAACATGAAGAACTCATTCTTGATCCCTCCACAAGAAGGTCCATCTTACTAAGTATACAGCCTTACTCCATGGACACTGGGACTTCATTAGACTAATATTAGCTATATGCTAAATAAAAATACCATTACTACTTGTAATATACTCTTGACATCTTCTATTTATTTTTTTTAATGCTGACTGCAGCCCATTCAACTTACTTCACAACCCATTAATGGTTTGTAACCAATGGTCTGCAAAAACACTGTAATAAGGGGCGCCTAGGTTGCTCAGTGGGTTAAAGCCTCTGCCTTTGGCTCAGGTCATGATCTCAGGGTCCTGGGATTGAGCCCCTCATCAGGCTCTCGGCTCAGCAGAGAGCCTGCTTCCCCCTCTCTCTGCCTGCCTCTCTGACTACTTGTGATCTCTGTCAAATAAATAAATAAAATCTTTAAAAAAAAAAACCTGTAATAGGCAATTACTCATAATTTCACCTCTAAGTTCCAAATCTTTATGTCAAATATGTATAAGTCCTTTGAAAGTGTTCTGTGTTACGTCTACATAGTTAATATGCAAATAAAACACATGCATATACACATAGGAAAATTATTTTTTACCTTTCTATCTTTCATTATTTTAATTGTTGGATTACTGATAAATGCTTACTCTTACCACTTGATCAAGTCACTACTAACCTTTTGCCACACCACGACCCAAAGATTTTCCACTAAATCTTCCCCCTCAAATCACATATGGCATGATTATATAAATGGATAATTTCTTTAAGTTATTTATTCATTCCTTCATTTCACAAACATTTACTCATGGGACTATGGTTGAAATTGCTGGGATGGGAACCTAATTTTATACAGAGGCCTGTTAGAGAAAGTAATGTTTAAACTGAGACCTGAAGGATGAAACAGAGCCACCCATGTGAAGAACTGGGGGTAAAGCATTCCAAGCAGTTGAAGGTACAGGTAAAGATATAAAGTGCTTGGGTCTAATAGAAGAATTAAAAGGGGGTTTCTATGGCTGCATCATGGCACGTGACGATAAGAAAGGCTGAAGATGAGGTCGTAGAGGTGAACATTGGGTAAATAATATAATGCATTTTGAACTGTGGTGAGTAGCATGAATTTTATCCAAAGTGCAATAAAAAACTGTTTTAACAGGAGAGTGATATAATTCAATTTATGTTCTTAAAAGATCATTCTGGCTGCCCTGTGGATAATGTAAGGAAGAACCCAGGAAAGGAAGCTGGAAAAACAATGATGAAGCTATTACACTGGTTTGGGCAAAAGATGCTAATGGCCTAGGCAGCTCAATAAAAACACTGAAAAGTGATCAGAGTTGAAATATATTTTGGAGACAGAAGCTATAGGACTTACCACAGGATTAGGTGTTGTTTGAAATGGGAAAAGACTGGATGCCCATATTTTAGGATTCAGCAGTGTCTATATAGTGCTGCTGTTTATTGGGGGGTAACTAGTAGAGACATAGCATGGAAAGAAAAACCAAGAGCTCCATTTTAAACATGCTAACTTAGAGATATCATAAGGTATGCAAGTACAAAGTGAATTATCAATTTGGATACATGAATTCACAGAAGTATAACCTGGAAATATAAACTTGGGAGCAATCAGAAAATTAATGGCATAGGAAGAGCAGAAATCACCTTAGGAAAAGAGTAGACAGAAATAAGTACCTGAAGATATTGTCAGGAACAAAAGACTATGTTCAAATATTAGAACAGACTGCTTTAAGAACATTTTCAAAATAACTGCCTTTCTCTACACAAACTACTGAAAATGCCACGTGCAACAGATGCATATCCATAGATTTCTCAATAAATGAACAAATAAATGATACAGCCATATAAATTAATGCATTTTAGTGTTTTATTTCTACCGAGGTTGTTGATTTACTCAGGTAGCATTTCTTTTTATTTTTAAACCTATGTTTCAATTACAGTAGCACCAGGGGTCAACAACTATGCCTATGGGACAAATATATCCCGTTGCCTACTTTTATATGGCCTAAGAAGTTAAGGATGATTTTCACATCTTTAAATGGTGGAGGGGGGGATCAAAAGAAGAGCAGTTCATGATATGTGAAATTACATAAAATTCAAATTTCTATGTCCATAAATAAAGATGTATTGGAACACAGTCATGGCTCACTCTTTCACATATTGCCTATGGTTCCTTTCACACTACAACAGCAGAACTGAGTAGCTGCAATGGAGACTGTATTGCCCACAAAGCCTAAAATATTTACAACCTGGTTCCATGAAGAAAGTCTGCTATACACCACTAATTTGTATCTAAATTTATAAATATCTTGCTAATGTGAAATTCATATAAATATCTTACTTAAATACTCCAAACACCTCCACATACCAAATGAATTCATGTATACATATTTATAGGCACAATGTCTACCAGAAGTCATTGACAAAGAACTGAACCAAAAGTTGAACATTGTAGGTTTATGCCTAGATACTGAAATATCAAGTTAATAACTATGAAAGGATTTGATTATTATTTGCACTTTAAACATCTAAAACTCTAGAGTTAATTCATTTCTTTCAATCCCTCCCTACTCTCTCTGTCAGACAAAAAAAGAGTATGTGAAATATTTAATACCTGAAGCTGCTACTGGGTTCTTAAGAACAGCAACTACTGCCTTAAAATTGCAACACTTTATGAAAATTCTTAAAGTACAATTCATTCCATGCACTGGCCATTATCCAAGTAAACAAAGATTCTTATCATTAAATTTTCCAAGTTTAAAAAAATGTCTTATTATTATCTTTGTTCCATAAGCAATATTTGGCATACATGTATACATTGTGCATGACTTCTTGCAGGCCAGTAAGTAATTGTTCAGTAAATTATTCCAGGGTACTTACTGACACCCTATGAGGTTTGATAAAAAAGTAAAAGCTCTCATAAAAGAGTGCCAAACTAACTCCTAAATAACAGAAACAGGAAAAACATGCCATATAGTGTTTTCAATTACATACCTAACTCATTCAAAACTACTGTTGGTTTACCATGAAAATGTTTTAACTTGAACACTATTTGCTGATTCCATAAACTAAGTTGCTATTACCAAAATCTACTTCTGTCATATGTAAGAAAACTAATAAAAACCAATTTTTATATATCATTTAGTCAATTGCATGACTTAATTTCCTTTTATTTCTAGGCAATTAAGAAACTCACACTGTCTTCCACATCTCCGGTCTTCCAGCCTTTCAACAGCATTTTAGACACAGGTATCTGAAGTTCATTTTCTAGAATCCGTTTAATCTCTCCTGCATAAATAAGAAAAGACTGAATATTACTAACAAAATAATTCAATCAACATTTGTCCATATCCAGGGCTACCAATAATATCAGGCATATGGTACACAATGACATTTGATAAATAAATAAGAATAATTTCCATAGTCCAAACTTTAAATCCTAAACAAATGTTGCCCCTTTGAAGAACTCAGGCTTCAAGATTAATTATGACAAAAGACTCTAGAATTAATTAGTTAATTAACTGCAGAGCTCTTTAAAGAAATAGATAACAGTTTGATTAGAAACAACTTAACTTTAAACCAATCAACTGAAAATACCACTATGTGCTCAGCATGTGGTAGGAATAGCAGGTAAAGTATAAAACTTGATAAAAAAAAAAAATAAAAAATAAAAAAAATAAAAAAAAATAAAAAAAAACTTGAAGTGATACAGTATAAGCAAAGCAGATTTTAGAATGAAGATTTGGGCTGAAGTCTTATCTTCAAGAAATAAATATCTATTCTTAGTTTTTGTATCATAAAATGAATAATATTGCCTTTCTTAACTATTTCCAGGGTCTAAGGATAAAAGGAAATAACATCCATGAAAGCAGCTGAAAAAATAAAGTCAATGTATATAATCTGGAAGACAATTTAAATTACATTAAAGAGAAAAGCAACAGAATTTCAGAAAAGAAAAAAAAATTATGTTGGATTAAGCAGAGAAGGCTTTATGAGAGAGATGAGATTTAAACCCAGATTGAAGGATAACTGGGTCATGAAGGAGTGCACACCAAAAGTTATTCTATTCAATGAAGACAAAAGACTTAAAGGTAAAAAAGGCAAAAATGAACACAATGCTAATGAAAAACAGTGAGGAATCAAAATTTTCGCAGTGTTCCACAAATTGTTTTTCAGGAATCAAGTCTACTAATAAATTAATCAGCTAATTTCTATAACTACAGTATATTAAGCAGATTGTTGAATCAGAATATACAAGCATTGCATATATTTACTTTTATTAGGTTGTTGCTAGTCTATACTTTTCTTAAAAAAAGTGTATTTTTAGGGGCGCCTGGGTAACTCAGTGGGTTAAAGCCTCTGCCTTCGGCTCAGGTCATGATCCCAGCATCCTGGGATCAAGCCCCTCATCGGGCTCTCGGCTCCGCAGGGAGCCTGCTTCCTCCTCTCTCTCTGCCTGCTTCTCTGTGATCTCCGTCTGTCAAATAAACAAATAAAATCTTAAAAAAAAAATAAAATAAGTAAAAAATTTTTTAAAAAAGTGTATTTTTAAAAGTATACTTTTTCATACTTTATTTTTGGAGAGAGAGAGTGAGAGTGCATGAGCAGGGAAAAGGGCAAACGGAGGGGGAAAGAATCTTAAGCAGGCTTCACATCCAGCATGGAACTCCATGTGGGCTCAAACTCACGACCCTGAGATCACGACCTGAGCTGAAATCAAAAGTTGGACATTTAACTGACTGAGTCACCCACACACCCCTAGTCTATACTTTCAGATTAACACATAACTCAACCCCATTTATAGTAAGTGACTGAATATTGAAAAACCTGATTATGTTATATATTAAAAGAGAAAAAATATTCCATGCTGACGAACGAAGGGGGAAAAAACTTACGCTACACAGTACTATGGAAATACAGTTGCCAAAGTAAGCAGTGCTATAATTAAATGCTTCATGGCCTTAGTGACGAAGTCTTACTTCCCCAAAGAAAATTCCTATCTGGGCACTTTTGATAGTGACTAAATGTCATAATATATTTTACAAGCACAAACCTTTATCAACTGTAGACTTTGAAAATGTCACTGCTGACAAAGAATTTATGGAAATGGTAGGAAAATGAGCCATACTTTTTATATCAAATACATATAAACACTGACTTTTCATTTATGGCTAAGATTAATATTTCTAGAGCTGTCCTTGTCTAGAACTGAGCTTATGCTCTTTCAATTCCGCCCAGTGCTTTCCTCTTAGAAACTGACCTTCACCTGACACTTTCTACTTAGACTCCTGGAGATACCCGTAGCATTCATAACCTAACAGAAGTTTCTTAAAGAAAAAAACAAAAATAAATTTTAAGTTGAAGTTGCAGTTACTCTTTGCAACAAGCTTGGATAACATATAAAAAGTTTAATTCCACAGGTAGAGAAGAATGGAAAACAAAACCAGAATCTTGACAGCACTCTGAGTTCCTCATATTTTAAAAATTTATTCTGTTGGTCTCAATTTCTTCTTTTGTAAAGTAGGGATAATTATAGTACCAACACTTAATTGGGTTTCTGCATTAAATCACATAAGACATGGAAATATTTTGTATTAGTGTGTGTTTCAAAAAATGTTGATTATTTTGATTTGTATTAACTTAGGTAATACACACATAAATGTCTAGCATAGTATTTGGCCAGAATAGATTCTAAATAAACAGTAATTATTGTTTTAGGGATATCCAAAATAATTTAGGTCAATGAAGTACTAGAATGAAGCAAGTTTCAGAGCCAGTATGTGTATCTGGGTCTTTCGGACACCAAAGATCTTAACACAAAATGGCACTGCCACTACAGCACCCTAGTATGTCACTTAGAAAAATGTGCAGATATGCAGATGTCATTAAGAGCAGTTCACTGAACTTGCAAACCATATATCTGATAGGGAGTCAATATCCAAAATATATAAACAACTCACAACACAATACCAACACACACACACACACACACACACACAATCCAATTAAAAAATTAAAAACGGGCAAGAGTGTCTGGGTAGCTCAGTTGGTTAAGCATCCAGCTCTTGGTTTCAGCTCAGATCATGATCTCAGGGTTCTGGGATCAAGCCCTGTGTTAGTCTCCACACTCAGTGGGAAGTCTGCTTAAGGATTCTCTCCCTCTTCTCTGTCCCTCCCCTTGTTCTTTCTCACTCTCTAAAATAAACAAAACAAATCTTTTTAAAAAAATAGGCAAAGGACCTGAACCGATACTTTTCCAAAAAAGATATACAAATGGCCAACAGGTAAATGAAAAGATGCTCAGCATCACTAATTATTAGGGAAATGCAAGTCAAAACCACAATGAGAATATCACCTTTTGCCTATTAGAATGGCTTCTATCAAAAAGACGAACAATAACAAATTCTACAATGATTGGAGAAAAGGGAACCCTTGTGCACTGCTGGTAGAATTGTAAATTAGTACAAGCACTAGAGATAACAGCATGGAGGGTTCTCAGAAAATTAAAAACAGAACTACCATATCATCCAGCAATATATCCAAAGGAAACAAAAACACTGTATCAAAAGATATCTACACCCCCATGTTCAAAGCAGCATTATCTACAATAGCCAAAATACTGAAGCAACCTAATTGTCCAATGATGGATGAATGAATAAAGAAATTGTGATGTATGTATACATTTCAATATTATTTAGACATAAAAAAGAAAGAAATCCTGACATTTTTAATAACATGAACAGACCCTGAGGGCATTATTCTAAGTGAAAGAAGTCAGATATAGAAAGACAAGTACTATATATCTCACTTACATATGGATCTAAAAAAAAAAAAGAAGAAGAAGAAGAAACACACAGAAAAAGAGATCAGATTTGTAGTAACCAGAAGTGGAGTTGGGAATTGGATGAAGGTGTTCAACAGGTACAACTTCCAGTTATAATAAGCGCTGGGGCTATAATATATAACATGAAGACTACAGTTAACACTACTATGCGGTATATTTTAAAGTTGCTGAAACTTCAGTGGGGGAATTTGAAATAAAGTGGAAAAAAAAAATTGATCTCCCCAAGGATCTTGGTGTTCATGGGGTCATTTTAAGAAACATGCCCTTATTTAGAGAAACCTCCACACCTAGGATTTCTTTTCCTTCAGGTAATCCCTCCACCTTAGCAGGGATTATTAGAATAAACTTCTAAAATTACTTTTTTGTAAGGCATGCGCATTTACTGGATAATGGAAAACTATTTTTTGTTCAGTGATTTTTGTTTTCATCCTAAAAGAAAATGGTAGAAAACAAATCATTTTTTTAATTAATTAATTTATTTGACAGAGTTCACCAGCAGGTAGAAAGGCAGGCAGAGAGAGAGGAAGAGGCTGGGTCCCTGCTGAGCAGAGAGCCTGATGTGGGGCTCGATCCCG
Organism: Enhydra lutris kenyoni; assembly: GCF_002288905.1. NCBI lineage: Eukaryota > Metazoa > Chordata > Mammalia > Carnivora > Mustelidae > Enhydra > Enhydra lutris. Next base: position 20,289,663 of record NW_019154093.1, read on the forward strand.
GGACCCTGAGATCATGACCTGAGCTGAAGGCAGAGGCTTAACCCACTGAGCCACCCAGGCGCCCCACAAATCGTTATTTTTGTTAACATTAAATCTTTGGGAATTAAGATAAATAAATAAACAGATAAATGCCATTGTTAAGAGAGTAAATCCTTGGAGTTCCCAGTACAGGGAGGAACCCCCCCTTTTTTGTGTATTTACATAAGATGATGGATGTTAATTAAACTTATTGTGGTAATCACTTTACGATACATGTAAGTCAAGTCATTATGCTATACACTTCAAAAGTATACAATGCTGCATATCAATTATATCTCAGTAAAACTACAAAAAGACTTTTGTAAAAGAGTCCACTGAGTCCAGTAGCATACTTTCAAAAAAACCCAACTCAGATTATGATATACATATATGTGTGTGTGTGTGCGTGTGTGTGTGTGTGTATACATGTATATATGATATACAAATAATAAAATTCACTCATGAATTTTGACAATATATACACCACTGTAACCACTACTATAATTAGGATAAAGGACATTTCCTATATCACAAAAAGATACTCATACCTCTTTGAAACAAAAACCTTCTCTCACCCAACCACTGACTTTTCTTCTCACTCTAAAGACTGGTTCTGTTATCTTTTATGCCTGGGTTCTTTTGCTCTACTTAATGTTTTTGACATTCAGCTACACTGTTGGGTGTACCAATAAGTTTATTTTTCATTATTTAGTAGTATTTCATTACACTGTAAGGTAGGCAGCTTCTGAAATGGCTTCCAATGTTCCCCACCCTTATGGTATTCATGTCCTTTGTAATTCCCTCTCCCATGAGTGTGTACCAAGTTACTTGGTACCAAGTTACTTCAATGAAGCAAATATAATAATGGTGATGGGATATGACTACTGAGACAGGTTTTAAGACTATGGTTTCCATCTTGCTACACTCTCTCTCTTGCCCTTTATTTGTTCTCTCTGATGAAAGCAAACTGGTATAGAGAGAGGCAAACATAGTAAGGAATAGAGGGCAGCCTCCAACCAAGACTGAGTGAAGAGCTGAGTCTCTTGGTTCAATAGCCCACATGGAAATGAATCTGTCAGCAACCACATCAGTGATCTCAAAAGATTATATTTCCCTGAGATGAGCCTTGAGATGACATACTGATTGCAGCCTAGCTAAGCCACGCCTGGATTCCTTATCTACACAAATGGTGAGATAATAAATTTTCTTAACCAGTTAAATTTTGAGTCATTTGTTACACAGCAACAAATAAAATACATATGGATATTGCAGTATTTGTTTATACATTCTCCAGATGATGAACATCTGCAGTGTTTATATTTTTTCCCTAGTGCAAATAAAGCTACGATGAACATTGTGTAAACCTTTTGTAAATATGTGTTGATTTCTCTTAAACAAATACCTAAGAACGGAATTGCTAGACTGTATGATTAACTTTATTTTAAAAACTGCCAAACTGTTCTCCCAAGTGATTATACCATTATGAATTCCACCAAAGTTCCAATGGCTGCATATCACTATCAACAAAAAGAATTTTCTGTCCTTTTAATTTTAGCCATTCCGGTGGCTATGGTTTCTAAATGTGGCTTTAACTTATATTCTCTGATGATTAATAATAACTAATGACACTGATCATCTTTTTGTGTGCTTCATGGATAATGCATATCTTCTATAAAGCACTGAATAGATGTGTTACAAGTGGACCTTGCATTGTTCTTAATCTTAGGAGGGAAGAATTTGGTCTTTAATTATCAAGTATTATATTAGTTGTATGTTCTTCAGCAATGTGTTTTATGAGGTTGACAAAGTTTCCCTCTATTCTTACTAGTTGCTGGTTGTTGTTTTTTTTTCTTTAATTTTTCAACATGAATGGGTGTTGAGTGCTTTTTCTTCCACCTACTGAAAGGATCAGATGAATTTTCTCACTTATTATTCTAATATCGTGAATTACAAAAATAAATTATAAGCTGTTAAGCAAGCTTTATATTCCTGGATAAACTCACTTGACCATGAGGTATACTATATACCTATGTATGTATTTTATTGTATTTTACTAAATTTAACTTGCAAATATTTTTTTAAGATTTTATTTATTTATTTGAGAGCATGTGAGCAAGATAGCTCAAGAGCGGGGTCAGGGGCAGACAGAGAAAGACAAGCAAGCCTTATGCTGAGCACAGAGCCCAACTTGGGGCTTGATCTCATGAAACGGAGATCATGACCTGAGCCAAAATCAAGAGTCGGACCTTAACCAACTGAGCCACCCAGGCACCCCAACCTGCAAATATTTTGTAAAGAACTTTTTTGTCTCTATAATTTTAAGAAATATTGGTCTGATTCTCTTACACTGTACACAAAGATAAACTCGAAATGGATAAAAGACCTCAACGTGAGACAGGAATCCATCAGAATCCTAGAGAAGAACATACGCAGTAACCTCTTCAATATCAGCCACAGCAACTTCTTTCAAGATATGTCTCCAAAGGCAAAGGAAACAAAAGCAAAAACGAACTTTTGGGACTTCATCAAGATCAAAAGCTTCTGCACAGCAAAGGAAACAGTCAACAAAACAAAGAGGCAACCCACAGAATGGGAGAAGATATTTGCAAATGACAGTACAGACAAAAGGTTGATATCCAGGATCTATAAAGAACTCCTCAAACTCAACACACACAAAACAGACAATCATATTAAAAAAATGGGCAGAAGATATGAACAGACACTTCTCCAATGAAGACATACAAATGGCTATCAGACACATGAAAAAATGTTCATCATCACTAGCCATCAGGGAGATTCAAATTAAAACCACATTGAGATACCACCTTACACCAGTTAGAACGGCCAAAATTAGCAAGACAGGAAACAATATGTGTTAAAGAGGACGTGGAGAAAGGGGAACCCTCTTACACTGTTGGTGGGAAGGCAAGTTGGTGCAGCCACTTTGGAAAACAGTGTGGAGATTCCTTAAGAAATTAAAAATAGAGCTTCCCTATGGCCCTGCAATTGCACTACTGGGTATTTACCCCAAAGATACAGATGTAGTGAAAAGAAGGGCCATCTGTACCCCAATGTTTATAGCAGCAATGGCCACTGTCGCCAAAATGTGGAAAGAACCAAGATGCCCTTCAACGGACAAATGGATAAGGAAGATGTGGTCCATATACACTATGGAGAATTATGTCTCCATCAGAAAGGATGAATACCCAACTTTTGTAGCAACATAGACGGGACTGGAAGAGATTATGCTGAGTGAAATAAGTCAAGCAGAGAGAGTCAATTATCATATGGTTTCACTTATTTGTGGAGCATAACAAATAACATGGAGGACATGGGGAGATGGAGAGATGGAGAGGAGAAGGCAGTTGGGGGAAATTGGAAGGGGAGGTGAACCATGAGAGACTATGAACTCTGAAAAACAATCTGAGGGTTTTGAAGGGGCGGGGGGTAGGAGGTTGGGGGAACCAGGTGGTGGGTATTAGAGAGGGCACGGATTGCATGGAGCACTGGGTGTGGTGCAAAAACAATGAATACTGTTATGCTGAAAAGAAATTAAAAAATTTAAAAAAAAAATATTGGTCTGTAGCTTTCTTTTCCTGTAATGTCTTTGCCTGGTTTTACTATTAAAGTAATGCTGATTTCATGAAATGAATTAAGAAATACTTTCTCCTTTCTCTATTTATGAATGATTGCTAGTATTTCTTCCTTTAATATTAGATAGACTGTACCAGTGAAGACATATAATATTGGGTTTGCTTTTGGGGAATGTTTTTGATTATCAACTCAATTTTTATACTGGGTACACACCTACTCAGATTTTTTATTTTTTCTTCTGTCGGCTATATTTTGTACCTTTAAAATAACCTTTATATCTACTTAAAGTTTGATGTATCTTTTAAATTTACTGGCATAAATTTGTTCTTGATGTTGCCTTATAGCCCATTTAATGTCTATAGGTTCCTTTCATTTCCAATACGAACAACTTGTGCTTTCTTTCTTTTGTTCTTATTCACAGTAGCAAGTGAATTATCCATTTTATTCATCTTCTCAAAAAAAGCTGTAAGTTTTATATATTTTGTTCATTTTCTCTACTATTTATCCATTTTCTGCTTTATAGATTTCTGCTTGTGTGTATACACATACATAATTTGCTTCCTTTTATAGTTACTTTATTTGCTCTCTTTTTTTTTTTTTTAAAGATTATTTATTTATTTATTTGACAGACAGAGATCGCAAGTAGGCAGAGAGGCAGGCAGAGAGAGAGAGAGAGAGAGAGAGAAGAAGAAGCAGGCTCCCCACTCAGCAGAAAGCCCGATGTGGGGCTCAATCCCAGGACCCTGGGATAATGACCTGAGCTGAAGGCACTGAACCCACTGAGCCACCCAGGCACCCCTTATTTGCTCTTTTTAAACAAAAATTAATACCGTCACTATAATTGGCAGGAAATAAACTGCACATATTTAAAATCTACAATCTCATAAGTTTTGACAAATACATCCAAAAAGTGAAATTCATCAAAATCAAGATTATAAATTTAGGGGCACCTGGGTGGCTCTGTTGTTAAGCCTCTGCCTTCGGCTTGGGTCGAGCCCTGCATCAGGCTCCCTGCTCACCTGGAAGCCTGCTTCTCCCTCTCCCACTCCCCTTGTTTGTGTTCCCTCTCTTGCTGTATCTCTCTCAGTCAAATAAATAAAATCTTAAGAAAAAAAAAAAGGTTGTAAATTTATCCACTACTCCCCCCCCCCCAACGGTTTTTTATGCCCCTTGGTAATTCCTCTATACTCTCCTTACTTCATCCCCAAAGAACTGCTGATTTAATTTCTGTAACTATGGTTTAGTTAGCATTAACTAAGATTTTCTATAAATGGAATTGCATAATATACTTTTTAAATCTGGCTTCTTTCACTCAAAAAAGTCTGAGATTCTCTCACATGGTTGTGTGTAACAAGACTTTTATCACTAAGTATTATTACATTATATAGATACACAACAATGTGTTTATCCACCCACTGGTTTATGGGTATTTGGAGTTATCTAGGTTTAGTGCTTTTACAAATAAATTGCCATAAACAACAGTGTATATAGTTTTGATAGACATGCTTTCATTTCTCTTGGGTAAATACTTAGAAGAGGAAAGGCCATTGTATAATAACTTTGTAGGAAACTGCCACTCTTTTCTAAAGTGGTTTCTATTGTGATGCCTTCAAATTTACTAATCTTTTCTTCTTCACTCTCTAATTTGTTAATCCCACCTGGTAAAATTTTTCATCTCAGACATCATGGTCTTCATCTCTAGACACTCAGTTTGGGTCATTTTAATATTTCCAATGACTTATTTTAAATCTTTCCTCTTTTTTATTTTTATATTTTTTTATAATTATAATAGACATTTATTTAAAGTAATACACTTGCAACTTAAATAGTTCTAAATTGTACATTTCATGTTTACTCAACTTCTTAAAAATATTTGTAGGACAGCTGCTACCACAGATTTTAATTCCATGATTATTTCTTTGCCCATCTCTTTCTTCCCCAAATAACTTCTTTCAGATATGGTTCAAGGTAGAATTTATCCTCTTCATATTCTATCCACTGCTCTTTAGGCAAAATCTGCTGCCTCATAGTCAGGCCTAGTATTCTCTTAATGCGAAACATCCTGTCGTTATAAAGGTTCCCAAGAACCCTTCTTATGGCCTCTTTCACGTTATCATTCTCATATATCATCTTGCATTAACCCCAGCTTATTGAACTCTGCCACCACAGGCAACCACAAGCCTGCTCACATTTTTGACACTTTTCCGCTCTCTTTTAAATGTAAGTGTAAGAGAGTTAAAAAACCATTTTAATGTCCGTACCTGCTAATTCCAAAATCTATGTCAGTTCTGAGCTGTTTTTAATTACTCTCCTCATTATGGGCCAGGTTTTTCTGCATCTTTGAATGCCTGGCAATTTTTATTGGATGCCAGACATTGTGAATTTTGCTTTGATGGGCAATGAATACTTTTTTATTCCCATAAATATTCTTGGGCTTTGTTCTAAAATACAGGTAAGTAACTTGGAAACAGTTCAATGTGCTTGGGTCTTGCTACTAAGATGTCAGTGAGTATCATCCAAGTAGTATTTAACCTAATGCTAATTATTCCCTGATACCAATGCAAAAGCCTTGAGGTTTTCCAATTCAGCATGTGAGCACAGACACTATTCCTAATAGTATTCCTCCTAAGCCTTTTGGGTGGTTTATTTAGCTGTTTTAGGAGTGAAGGGAAATCCTGTTGCTGTAAGTGGAAGGAGGGGAGGGGACACTTTTCCTATTTCTTAGTAGAAGGGCTGAACATTGCTGCTAGAACTTTCTTCTTTTGTAATTAAGCATTTGAACTACAAATTTCCCACTCAATACCACCTTGTCAGCATCAAACAAATGTTGATATGCCATGTTTCCATCTTAATTCAGTTCAACATATTTTCTAATTTCTTTTGTGATTCCTTCTTCAACCTATGGTTTATTTAGAAATGTTATTTAATTTCCAAATATATCAGGATTTTCCAGACTCTTGATTTCTATTAATTCTACTACTGTCAGAGAACACACATCACATGATTTTTGTAAACTTTTAGTGAGTTGTTTTATGGCTGAGTATATTTTCTGCCTTAATGAATGTACCAACTGCACATGAAAAGAATATGTATTTTGCTGTGGTTATGAGGTGTCTACAACACTTCAAATCAAATTGGTTGATATGTTGTTCATATCTGCTGTTGTTCTGAATATTTACTATTAGAAAGGAATGCTGTAATCTCCGATTACCACTGTGGATTTGTCCATTTTTCATATCAGTTCTATCAGGTTTTGTTTCATATACTTTCAAACTCTGTTATTAGATATGTGCATATTCATGATACTATGTCTTTGTGATGACTGTGATGAGTTGCCATGTTCATCACAAAATGTCTCCATTTGGCCTTAATAATATTCCTTGTCCAGAAGTCTACTTCATTTAATATCAACATAATAAAATGTTACTAACATTTCATATACTGATTAGCATTTTCCTATATACATTTTAATATTATACTTAAAGTAGGTTTCTTGTACATACATATTTCATTTTCCTTTTTTATCCAGTCTCACAATTTCTACTTCCTGGTAAGAATGTGATACAGGGACACCTGGGTGGCTCAGTCAGTTGAGCTTCTAACTCTTGGTTTCCATTCCAGTCATGATCTCAGGGTCAAGGGAATGAGCTAGGTCAGGCTCCCAGCTTGGTGCAGAGTCTCTTTGGGAGTCTTTCCCCTCTTCCTCTCCCTCCCCTCTTACCCCTCCCCAGATGCATGGGCACAGGTGTATGCTCTCTCTAAAATAAATAAATAAAATCTTAAAAAAAATGTGAGATAATTTATATTAATTATAGTTATGGTCTTATTGCTTTTATATTCATCCTATCTTATTTTTTGTTTTATTATCTCTTTCTACCTTTATTTGAATTTATTATTTTCAGGTATTCCCTTTCATTTCAACCCTTGGCTTAATAACTATAATCTGCATTTTTTAAAATCACTATTTTAGTGATTGCTCCTGGGTTTACAATGTGAATTTTTTTAAAAGATTTTATTTATTTATTTGACAGAGAGAGAGAGATCACAAGTAGGCAGAGAGGCAGGCAGAGAGAGAGGGGGAAGCAGGCTCCCTGCTGAGCTGAGAGCCCGATGCAGAACTCGATCCCAGGACCCTGAGACCATGCCCTGAGCCGAAGGCAGAGGCTTAACCCACTGAGCCACCCAGGCACCCCTACAATTTGAATTTTTATCTATTTTTTTAAGTAGGCTCCACGCCCAGTGGGGAGCCCAAAACAGGGCTTGACCTCATGACCCTGAGTTCAAGACCTGAGCTGAGACCAAGAGTCAGACCTTTAACTGAGTTACCCAGGTACCCCAATATGTACTTTTAACTTAATATAGTCTGCTTTAAATAATATAGGACTTATAACAGTATATTTATATTTTCCTTTCCTGTTCTATTAGTGTTTCCATACATTTACTTCTACATAATTCATAAATGCCACAATATACTGCAATTACTTTCACTTTTCAAACATCAATCTTTTTTAAAAATTAAAAATAAAAAAATTTCCCAAATATTTACAATTTCTGGTGTTCTTCATTTATTTGTGTTGATCTAATTTTCCATCTCTTATCATTTCCTTAAAACCTAAGAAACTTTCTTTAACATTTCTTCAAGTTTCTGTCTGTGTGAAAAATATCATTTAGTCTTCATTTCTAAAAGATACTTTTGTTGAATACAGCATTCTAAGTTAACATTTTATTCCTTTAGCACTTAAAAATATCACTGGCTTGCACTGGTTCTGATAAGAAGTCTGTAATCACTATTTTTTATTTTTTTTTTAAGATTTTATTTATTTATTTGACAGAGAGAGATCATAAGTAGACAGAGAGGCAGGCAGAGACAGAGAGAGAGAGGGAAGCAGGCTCCCTGTCAAGCAGAGAGCCTGATGTGGGGCTCGATCCCAGGACCCTGAGATCATGACCTGAGCTAAAGGCAGCGGCTTAACCCACTGAGACACCCAGGTGCCCCTAATTCAGGAACTTTAATCACAGATACATTAGACCACTCTCTATGGCCCCCATGGGTCACTCAGGCTCCATTCCACTATCCACCCCCACTCCTACACACAGCAAAAGCACAAATACAAAATATATTTGCTATGTGTACTTCACTTTGCATTGTTTTTATTGGTATGTTCTCAAATTCCTTGATCTTTTCTTCAACAGCATCTAACCTCATAACCCCTTTTGGGTAAAATTTTTTTTTGGGGGGGGGGACAGATGTTATACCTTAACTCCAGAATTTCTACTTGGTTAATTTTCAGTATTTCTCATTTCTTTCCTCATTGCATTCTTGACTTCCTTTAAACTCTTAAGAATAGTTACAACAACTGTTTTTAAACCTTCATCTCCTAATTCTACTATTTTTGCCACTGGTGTATTTTTATTTTCAAAATTTTCTTCAGGTTATGAGTCACATTTGGCTGCTTCTCATATCTACTAGTTTTTGACTAAATACCAATCATATTAAGTGTTTACATTTAGTGGTTTGCCTTTAAAGAATGTAGAAGTTTATTCTAGAAGGCCCTTAATTTTCACACACATCAGGTTGATCCTTTTTAGACTCCTTTACAACACTTAAGATGGATCTAAATCAGCAATTCTCAAAAGTACAGATTTCTTGAGACTGACTGTACAAAAGTAACGCTAAGTAAAACTGCTGATACTTTATCAGAAATCGAAGTGGTGGTGCTAAGGAGCACCTGGGTGACTCAGTCAGTTAAGTATCTGACACTTGATTTTGGCTCAGGTCATGATTTCAGCGTAATAAGATAGAGCCCATGTCATGCTCCTCACACAATGAGGAGTCAGCTTGAGATTCTCTCTCTCGCTCTTCTTCTATCCCTTCCTCCATTTGCACTCTCTCTAAATAAATAAATAAAATCTTAAAAAAAAAAAAAAAAAGTAGAGATGCCTGGGTGACACAGTCAGTTAAATGCCCAACTCTTGGTTTTGGTTCAGGTCATGATCTCAGGGTTATAAGACCAAGCCCCACACTGGGCTCTGTGCTCAGCCCACTGACTGCTTAAGACACTCTCACCTTCTCCCTCTGCCCCTTCCCCCCCCACTCTCGCTCTCTCTCAAATAAATAATAAAAAATAAAAGGTAGTGGTGTTAAGCTGAAGTACTAGTCATTGTATTGTATCCTTAACCGTAAAATACTTGTATTAAAAAAAGCCGTAAAATAACAAAACTTATTATTTGTATTAAATCTTGGTGCTTTTAATATTATGTGTGATGAAACTGGAAGTACTCCTAAGGCTTGTCTGCTACACACTAAAGTACAATTGTTGTTCTGAGGCAAAGGACATGTACAACGTGAGATGAACTGTTTTTCAAAGAACACCATCTTTACTTGAGCAAATGATGTCACACCATATTATTCAGACTTGACATTGTCTTAAAAAGGAACAAAGTAAGCCCATCAATTCAAGAAAAACAAATGACAACTTTTTGTCAATGACAAAGTTTGAGTCTTCAAACTAAATTCCAAATTTAAAAAAAAATTTTATATGTCATTATGAGCTTTACAACTTCCCCTTACTTAAAATACTTTTCTGTGAGATCAGTGATATTAACAAATGTGATTTACTAATATCACTTAAGGCCATGTATCAATATTTGGTTGATCTATTTAAATAAGCAAACCAATATTTTCCACATAACTATCTTTTTTTTATTCATTGTGGCATTTTTATTTTTATTTTTATTTATTTATACTTATTTATTTATACTTATCTATTATTTATTTATTTGGTGAACACTATTTACATTTTTTTTAATCATCTGCTACTCCACCCCTCATCCCCCTCCCTTCCAGAACCCTCAGTTTGGTTCCCAGAGTCCAGTCTCCCATGGTTTGTCTCCTTCTCTGATTTCTTCCCATTCACAGTTTTCCCCTCCCTTCCCCTATGGTGCTCTGTGCTATTATGTTCCATGTATAAGTGAAACCATATGATAATTGTCTTTCTCTGCTTGACTTATTTCACTTAGCATAATACCTTCCAGTTCCATCCAGGTCGAATGTAAATGGTGGGTATTCATCCTTTCTGATGGCTGAGTAATATTCCATTGTACTTATGAATGACATCTTTATCCATTCATCTGCTAAGGACATCTGGACTCTTTCCACAGTTTGGCTATTGTGGGCATTGCTGCTATGAACATTGGGATGCATGTGCCCCTTCTTTTCACTACATCTGTACCTTTGGAGTAAATACCCAGTACTGCAATTGCTGGGTCGTAGGGCAGCTCTATTTTTAACTTTTTGAGGAACCTCCATACTGTTTTCCAGAGTGGCTATACCAGCTTGCATTCCCACCAATAGTGTAAGAGGGTTCCCCTTTCTCCACATCCTCACCAACACTTGTTGTTTCCCATCTTGTTAATTTTTGCCATTCTAAGATGGTATCTCAGGGTGGATTTGATTTGTATTTCCCTGATGGCTAGTGATATTGAGCATTTTTTCATATATCTGTTAGCCATTTGAATGTCTTCTTTTGAGAAGTGTCTGTTCAAGTCTCTGCCCATTTATAGACTGGATTATTTGTTTTTTGGGTGTTGAGGTTGATAAGTTTTTTAGACATCTTGGATACCAGCCCTTTATCTACAGTGCCATTTGCAATATCTTCTCCCATTCTGTGGGTTGCCTCTTAGTTTTGTTGACTGTTTCCTTTGCTGTGCAAAAGCTTTTTATCTTGATGAACTCCCAAAAGTTCATTTTCACTTTTGTTTCCCTTCCCTTCAGAGACATGTCTTGAAAGAAATTCCTTTGGCCAATGTCGAAGAGGTTACTACATCTAGCTCTCCTATGTTCGTCTCTAGGATTTTGATGGATGTCAATATACTCAACGAGATCCTAGCCAACAGGATCCAACAGTACATTAAAAGGTTATTCACAGGGGCACCTGGGTGGCTCAGTGGGTTAAGCCGCTGCCTTCGGCTCAGGTCATGATCCCAGGTCCTGGGTTCAAGCCCCGCGTCGGGCTTTCTGCTCAACAGGGAGCCTGCTTCCTCCTCTCTCTCTGCCTGCCTCTCTGCCTACTTGTGATTTCTCTCTGTCAAATAAATAAATAAAATCTTTAAAAAAAAAAAAAAAGGTTATTCACAGCAACCAAGCAGAATTTATTCCTGGGATGCAAGGGTGGTTCAACATCCACAAATCAATCAACATGATAGATCACACTAATAAAAGAAAAGACAAGAACCATATAATCCTCTCAATTGATACAAAAAAAGCATTTGACAGAATACAGCATCCTTTCCTGATTAAAACTCTTCAAAATACAGGAACAGAGGGAACATACCTCAATATCATAAAAGCCATCTATGAAAAGCCCACAGCAAATATCATTCTCAATGGGGGTAAACTCAGAACTTTTCCTTAAGGTCAGGAAGACAACAGGGATGCCCACTCTCACCGTTATTGTTCAACATAGTACCAGAAGTCCTAGCCTCAGCAATCAGACAACAAAAGGAAATAAAAAGCACTCAAAATGGCAAAGAAGTCAAACTCTTACTCTTCACAGATGACATGATACTTTAGGTGAAAAACCCGAAAGACTCCACCCCCAAATTACTAGAACTCATACAGCAATTCAGCAATATGGCAGGATACAAAATCAATGTGCTGAAATCTGTTGCATTTCTATACACTAACAATGTGACTAAAGAAAGAGAAATCAAGGAATCAGTCCCCTTTACAATTGCTCCAAAAGCCATAAGATACCTAGGAATAAACCTAACCTAAAAGGTTAAGGATCTGTACTCTAGAAACTACAGAACACTTATGAAAGAAACTGAGGATGACAGAAAGAGATGGAAAAACATTCCATGCTCATGGATTGGAACAATAAACACTATGAAAATGTCTATACTGCCCAGAGCAATATGCACTTTCAATGTAATCCCTATCAAAATACCATCGGCACTTTTCATAGAGCTGGAACAAACAATCCTAAAATTTCTATGGAACCAGAAAAGACCCCAAATCACCAGGGGATTGCTGAAAAAGAAAAGCAAAGCTGGGGGCATCACAATGCCTGACTTCAAGCTATATTACAAAGCTGTGATCCTCAAGACAGCATGGTATTGGCACAAAAACAGACACATATATCAGTGGAACAGAACAGAGACCCCAGAAGTGGATCCTCAACTCTATGGTCAAGTAATCTTGTTTTGTTTTGTTTTTTAAGATTTTTTATTTTATTTTGTCAGAGAGAGAGAGAGAGAGAGAGAGAGAGAGAGCGAGAGCGCACAGGCAGAGTGGCAGGCAGAGGCAGAGAGAGAGGCAGGCTTCCCGCCAAGCAAGGAGCCCGAAGTGGGACTCGATCCCAGGACGCTGAGATCATGACCTGAGCCGAAGGCAGCTGCTCAACCAACTGAGCCACCCAGGTGTCCCAATGGTCAAGTAATCTTTGACAAATCAGGAAAGAATACCTAATGCAAAAAACACAGTCTCTTCAATAAATGGTGCTGTGAAAATTGGACAGCCACATGCAAAAGAATGAAATTGGGCCATTCTTTTACATCATACACAAAGATAAACCCAAATAACTATTTCATAGAGATTGGAAAATTATCTACTGAAGCTGAATATTCCAGTGAATTTTAATACAACAATACCAAAATTTTGCTGATGTGGTTTCAGATTTTACATTGCCAATAATCTTTAAGATTATTGGCAATGTAAAATTGCCAGGCTTTGGTTGTAGTATCAAATAAGAATATCAAATAAAACTATAAGAATATTATCTGAAAAGGCTATTATAATACTCCTCTTTTCTCCAATTATGTATCAGTTGGTGACACCATTTCTTCACATACTTAACAGAAACAACATACTACAACAGAATGAACAAAGTAGTAGATCTAAGAATCTAGCTGTCTTCTACATAGACATTGAAGAGTTGGTAAAAAAAAAAAAAAGTAAAACAATGCCCCCTTTCTCTTTTTTTATTTTGTAAAAGTAATTATTTTTCATGCAGAATCTTATTTATGTCAACATATAATGAGTTCTATTTTATTTATCAATAAATAAATTTTTTAAAAATTTCTCAGTTTCAATTACTAACAAAATACTCCTCTGGAGTCTCTACTGTCCTGTTTGTTCAACAGAGTCTCCTTCCTCCAGCTGGAAGGATTTTAATTGTCTCCTAACCCTACCTGTGAGCTCAAGGAGTTGTTCAAGTTAGCCTACGATGTACAGATTCAGCCAAAGATTTGGGCGGAGCACAATCCAGACTTCTAGAGTTTTTCTCCATGTAGCTCTCTTTTCTTTAGTATTCTTTTTTTTTTAATCATTTTTTTTTATTTTCAGCATAACATCATTCATTGTTTTTCTTTTCTTTAGTATTCTACCCAGAACATTCCAATCATTTAAGCATCATGGCTCTCTGAGCCCTTTTTTTCATCTCAACAAGACTATTAGGTTCTGTTTGGGTTCCCTTTCTGTAAACAATGGCCTAGAAATTTCCTCCAGGCAGAAATCAGAAGAAACTATTGAGCTCACCTGTTTGTTTCCATTCTCTCAGGTATCCAGTCTATTATGTTGCCTGTTGTCCAATACCTAAAGATAATTGTTTCATATATTTTGTCCACTGTTGTGGGTGCTTTCAGTAGGCACCACACCAGTTACTCCATTAGTGGCAGAAACTGAAATTCTTATAATTTTTATTTCTCAAAGTTACTGCCAACAAAGTTACTCCCAATGTTTCCCCAGGTTTGAAAAGTTACATAAAAACTAACCAATTACAGATGTAGCTCATGAAAGCATATTCAGCTATTGTTGAGCACATTAATTCGATTTTACCCAATAACGCCTACCTTTACAATGGAAATTATTATGTTTTATATTCATGTGGTTTTATATTAACATGAACCATAAATTATTTCATCTATCAATTTATTCTATACATTAATAAGGATATTACAAACACTGCTCTGAGTATAATTATCTTTGCTTTTTTTTAAGATTTATTTGAAGGGCACCTGGGTGGCTCAGTCAGTTAAACCATCTGCCTTCAGCTCAGGTCATGATCCTGGGTCCTGGGATCAAGTCCCACACAGGGCTCCCTGCTCAGTAGGGAGTTTGGTTCTACCTCTGCAGCTCCCCCTGCTTGTGCTCTCAATCTCTCATAAATAAATAAAATCTTAAAAAAAAAAAAAAAAAGAAGAAGGAAGGAAGGAAAGAAAGAAAGAAAAAATGAAACCATTCTTTAAAAAAAAAAAAAAGATGTATTTATTTGATAGAGAGAGAGAAAGCATGACTTGGGGAGGAGCAGTAGGAGAGGGAGAGAATCTTTAAGCAGACTCCCTGCTGAGCACTGAGCCTGATGCAGGACTCCCAGGACCCTAAGATCATGACCTGAGCCAAAATCAAGAGTCAGACACTCAAATGACTGAGCCACCAGGCACTCCATTTTGCTTTTTTTGTTTTAACAGCAACATTTCTCTAGTTTTCCAGTTTCTGTAACAAGAAAGCTAAAAAAGAAAAAGGAAAGAAAAAAAAAAAAGACTACCTCACACCACAGTCAGCAATTAGTCTAAACAGATTCTGTTACACTACAGTAAACTGAAAACAAATATATAAACACTTTATCTGCCATTTAAATGCCTAAGAAACAGACATTTTATATAGCTGTTTTTATCTTCCTTCAGATTCCCAAGTTTTAACAAATATTGTCTATAGAACTTACTACCTTCTTTCAAGTCATTTGGAAGAAATACGTACTATTAGACCTTTATAGTTTGTAAAGGCAACTAAATATGGGGAGAAGAAAAAGAGAATTCTATCAATATAAAACAAATGGCTATTAATACATTCCAATTAATTCCTCTCACTGAGGAAAAGATGTAGTGAAAACTGGATACAGACTGTAATAACTTCCAAGCAGAATACAGAACATTGTTGCAATGCTATGATCACTAGGATAAAAAACATTATCCCAGTTCAATCACTAGGTAACTATTATTAAGGCAAATTGTAGGCTCTCTCTGGACCTCAAATTCCACATTAATTTAAAAAAAAAAGCTATGAATATATTTCATGTTAAGGACACTGGTAATGCCACCTGTTGGCATTTTTTTACTTAAAAAATGATAGCACAAGGTGACACCAAAATTTTAAAACTGCCCCCCTAAAATGAGAGCCTATTTCAGTAGACACAATAAGGAACTCAAACCTGTCACCTAGAAGAAAAAAATGTGTGATAATGTATCATATGTATTTTTCAGAAGCACAGTCCTCAAAAGTGAAGTTTCCCCTTTATTCTACTGACATGTTTACAAGTCAGAAATCTTTTAGTGCTTCCAATCACTTCCTTCTTTCAAACATTATAAGCTATTAGTCCCTACAAATACTTGTTTGAACTATGAAAGCTATTTTTTTGAGAAAAATCAGATTAAGAGTCTATATCAAAAGAAACACATTAGACTTCTAAGGCTAGAAAGGACCCATCTTAGAGGCTGTTTAAAACCATTCTGAAATATGACTTACCCAAAAACAAGCAGGACTTTAACTGCAAAGACTACAAGGCAATGTTCTATTGCTTCTCCCTCTATACCACATTCTGACCTCACAAATTCAAAGATGCAGTTCCCACAAATTTGCCACTCAAACATATAAATCTGAACAAAAGGATCCTTAACATAACACATATAATTATCAAAAGAATCATAAATCTGTGAATATTTAGGGATTCTGAGACAAATGGATTCCTGAAAATGCTGCTCATTTTTATAGTTATTTATAGTGTGTCACTGGGTCCTACATGTACTTGAGATTACACCCAACAATGCATAAGAACACTCTCTCAGACTACTCTAAAAGCGAATGTGTCTGTGAGATTAAATGGCATAGGTCTTTATTTCCCCCCTGAACATTATTTCAATGTTCAGGGGAACATCAATGTTCCCCTGAACATTGAAAGAAACATAAAGATTATAATTAATAGGTAAGGGAAGTACACACAGTAAGTTTTTAGGGAGGAAAAGTTCAGGTTTTATTAAGCATACTGGTCAGTAACAATAATCAAATAATTTTCATTGTGACTGTGTTTGCTATTTACCTCTTTTCTTCTTGTACTATAGAGCCTCTGCCCAAACAAAGAAACTCTGTGTTTGCCATCCATACAAGAAAATTATTTTAAGTTTAGTGGACAGAGACTGGGCTCAACATAAAAAGACATTCACTATCTATTCTAGGGTCTACTAACTACTATGGGACCATGGCAGGGTAGCCTTCCTGAGTTTTAAGGTTTTGTATCTGTAAAATAAAGCAGCTAGACTAAACAGCTTCTAACGCCTCTTCCAGATCTAAAACCTCATATTCACGTTATATTCACTAAACGTAAGGCATTAAGTTTAGCACTCTGAAGAATACAAAAACTGAATAGTAAGTCAGGATGGAAAGGGCTTCCTAACTACCACCATAAAGGGAAAAACTTGAAGAAAAAGTCCAATATTGCCAAAATAAAAATTTCCTTCTCTCCAAAAGCACAATAAAATAAAAATGTAAATTAGGAAAATATTTGCAAAACAGATAATGAATAAAAGGTTAATCTCATTCATATAAAAAGGTTTTATAAATTAAAATTTTTAAGTCAGTAGCAACATATAAACTCACATATAAAAGAGCCAATAAACCCAGTGAAGTATTAACTCATTAGTAGTGAAAGAAAAGTGAATTGAAAACAAAAGATATTAATTTCTAATCTGGCAAACTTTTTTTTCCTTTTCTTTATTATGGTAAAATGTACATACCATCAAATGCTCCACTCTAACCATTTTAAAGTGCGCAGTTCAGTGGCATTAAGTACTTTCACACTGTGCAACTCACCACTATCCATCTCCAGAACGTACTCATTACTCCACACTAAAAATCTGTACCCATTAAACAGTAACTCCCTCTTCCAAACTAGCCCAACCCTTGGTAACCACTATTTTATTTACTAGAATTTGACTAGAATCAGTAGCTCTTATAAATGGAATAATATATGTCTTATTGTGTCTGGCTCATTTCATTTAGCATGTCTTCAACTGTCATCCATGTTGTAGCATAAGGCAGTATTTCATTCTTTTTTAAGGCTGAATATTCTATTGTAGGTATAAACCACATTTTGCTTATCTATTTATTAGCTGGCTGATGGTCCCCTGGGATGCTTCTACTCTTTTTTTTTTTTAAGATTTATTTATTTGAAAGAGAGAGCATGAGAGAGCAAGCACACATGTATGAGTAGGGAGAGGGGCATAGAAGAGGAGAGAATCTCAAGCAGACTCCCTGCTAAGCATGGGGCCTGATGCAGGGCTTGATCCCACAACCCCAAGATCATGACCTAAGCCGAAATCAAGAGTTGGACACCCAACGAACTAAGCCACCCAGGCGTCCTGTGATGCTTTTACTTCTCATTCTATTCTTCTGTAAATGTCCCTGCTTTCAATTCTTCTGGGTAAATACTCAGAAATGGATTAATAGATTATATGGTAATTCTATGTTTAACTTTCCAAGGAACTGTTATACTGTGTCCCCAGTGGTTCCACCATTTTATACTCTCATCAGCAGTGAACAAAGTTTCCAAATTCTCCATATCCTTATCAACTCTTGCTACTTTCTGTTGTTTTGATAAAGGAAATCCTGATGGGTGTGAAGTGGTATCTCATTTTGGTTTTGATCTGGATTTTCCAAATGATTCATAATGTTCAACATATTTTCATGTACTTATTGGCCATCTGTATAACTTCCTGAGAGAAATATCTACTCAAGTCCTTTGCTCATTGTTTGTTTCATTTTTATTTATTCCTAATTTAGTTTTCAATTGATATTTTAATTTAAATTCAATTTAATTAACATATGCTATATTATTAGTTTCAGGGGTAGAATTTAGTGATTCATCAATTGCATACAACACCCAATTCTCATTACTTCAAGTGCCCTCCCTAATGCCCATCACCCAATTACCCCTCCCCCACCCACCTCCCCTCCAGCAACCTTCAGTTTGTTAAGAGTTAAGAGCCTCTTATGGTTTGCCTCCCTGTTTTCATCTTACTTTATTTTGCTTTCCCTTCCACTTATGTTCATCTGTTTCTTAAATCTACATATGAGTGAATGCATATGGTATTTACCTTTCTCTAATGACATTGCTTAACATAATACCCTCTAGTTCCATCCACATCATTGCAAATGCAAGATTTCATTCTTCTTGATGGCTGAGTAATACTCCTGTGTGTGTGTGTGTGTGTGTGTGTGTGTGTGTGTGTGTGTGTGTGAGCGCACACATGTATGCCACCTCTTCTTTATCCATACATGTCAATGGACAACTGGGCTCCTTCCATAGCTTGATTATTGTGGACACTGCTGATACAAACATTGGGGTGCAGATGCCCCTTCAAATCACTACATTTGTATCATTTGGATAAATGCCTAGTAGTGCAATTGCTGGGTCATAGGGTAGTTCTATTTTAACTTTTTGAGGAACCTCCGTATTGTTTTCCAGTGTGGCTGCATCAGTTTCTATTCCCACCAATAGTTAAGAGGGTTCCCCTTTCTCCACATCCCCATAGCATCTACTGTCTCCTGAGCTGTTCATTTTGGCCATCCTGACAGTCATGAGGTGGTATCTCACTGGGGTTCTGATTTATATTTCCCTATGACAAGTGATGTGGAGCATTTTTTCATGTGCCTGTTGGCCACCTGAATGTCTTCTTTGGAGAAGGGTCTGTTCATGTGTTCTGCCCATTTTTTCACTGGATTTTTTGCCTTTTTTGGGTGAGTTTGGTAAGTTCTTTAGAGATTCTGGAAACTAGCCCTTTATCTGATAAGACATTGCACATATCTTCTCCCATTCTGTAGGTTGCCTTTTAGTTTTGTTGACTATTTCCTTTGCAGTGCAAAAGCTTTTTTTATCTTGATGAGGTCCCAATAGTTCATTTTTTATTTTGGTTCTCTCACCTTTGGAGATGCATCTAACCAGAAAAGTTGCTGTGGCCGAGGTCAAAGAGGTTGCTGCCTGTGATCTCCTGTAGGATTTTGAAGGATTCCTGCTCATATTTAGGTCTTTCATCCATTTTAAGTTTATTCTTGTGTATGATGTAAGAAAGTGTTCCAGTTTCATTCTTTTGCATGTTGCTATTCAGTTTTCCCAACACCATCTGTTGAAGAGACTTTTTTCTGTTGGGCATTCTTTCCTGCTTTGTCGAAGATTAGTTGAACATAGAGTTGAGGGTCCATTTCTGGGTTCTCTATCCTGTTCCAATGATCTATGTGTCTGTTTTTGTGCCAGTATCATAATGTCTTCATGATTACAGCTTCGGAATACAGTTTCACGTACGGAATTGTGAGCCCTCCAGCATTGGTTTTCTTTTTCAACTTTCCTTTGGCTATTCAGGGTCTTTTCAATTTTAGGATTGTTTGTTCCAGCTCTATAAAAAATGCTGATGGTATTTTGAGAGGGATTGCATTGAAAGTGCAGATATCTTTGGGTAGCCTAGACATTTTAACAAAAATATCTGTTCTTCCAATCCATGAGCATGGAATATTTTTCCATTTCCATCTTCCTCGATTTGTTTTCTAAGCATTCTGTAGTCTTCAGAGTGCAGATCCTTTACCTCTTTGGTTAGGTTTATGCCTAGGTATCTTATGGTTTTTGGTGCAATTGTAAATGGGATTGATTCCTTGATTTCTCATTCTTCTGCTTCACTGTTAGTGTATAGAAAAGCAGCTGAATTCCTGTATCAATTCTAGAGATTTGGGGGTAGAGCTTTTGGGTTTGCTGCATACAATATCATGTCATCGGTGAAGGGTGAAAGTTTGATGACTTCTTTGCCGATTTGGATTCCTTTTATTTCTTTACACTGTGTAAGATTAAGGTGTACATATGTTGATTTGACACATTTATATAGTGAAATTTGATTACTATTTTAACAATTCTTATTTCTTTTTTTGTGGTGGGGAACAATTTCAATTGAATTGTTTGTGGATTTTTTTTTGTTGGTGAGTTGTAGTTCTTTATATATTCTGGATACTAAACCCTTATCAGATATATGATTTGCAAGTATTTTCTACCATTCTGTAGTTTGCCTTTTCATTCTGTAAACAGAATCCTTGACGCACACAAGTTTTTAATTTTGATGAAGTCCACTTCACTTACTTTTTCTTTTCTTCTGTGTTTTTGGTATCACATACAAGAAGTCATTGACAAACCCAATGCCATAAAACACACTGCTGAAGAACATATAACTAATATAATACTTGATAATTAAAGACCAAATTCTTCCTTCCTAAGATTAAGAACAATGCAAGGTCCACTTGTGACACATCTATTCAGTGCTTTATAGAAGATATGCATTATCCATGAAGCACACAAAAAGATGATCAGTATCATTAGTTATTATTAATCATCAGGGAATATAAATTAAAGCCACATTTAGAAACCATAGCCACCAGAATTGCTAAAATTAAAAGGACAGAAAATTCTTTTTGTTGATAGTGATATGCAGCCATTGGAACTTTGGTGGAATTCATAATGGTATAATTGGGCTCTCTGCTCAGCAGGGAGCCTGCTTCCCCCTCTCTGCCTGCCTCTCTGCCTACTTGTGATCTCTCTCTCTCTCTCTCTGTCAAATTAATAAATTAATAAAAATCTTTTTAAAAAAAATTAGAACACTCCTATGAAGTTTAGCAACTTGTAGAATCTGAGAATAAGAAGAATGGATGACTAAAAGAAATGGCTTTGTTTTCAAGCATGTTGATAACCAGCTCCATGTTGCTATGGGCTCTCCATGTTCTATGGTAAGCAATTCATTCTAGTTTAACTTAATAATCACTTCTGCCTAAAGGTAGTTTTCTGCCATACTACGCACTGCTTAATTTGTCCTCTTGGGATTATATTTTATTAATGTCTCAAGCTGCTTACATTAGAAAGCTTAAAACATCTTAATGTCAAGCCTATCCTTAAGAGCTAGAAGAGCACTTGGGTCACAGTAGTACACAATGAAATGAGAAATGAGTGCTTGTAAGGGAAAGAAAGCTGTAAGGCATATATATATATATATATGCCTTACAGCTTTCTCTTTTTTTTTCTTTTTCTTTCATATATATAGAGAGTGTATGTGTATATACTCTCTCTCTATAGATATATAGTATATGTGTGTATATATCATACACACATATACTATATATATAGTATATATTAGCTTGGGAGATATATGTATAGTATATGTGTGTATAGACATATGTATACATATGTATATATACAGTTTGACCTTATCATTCATATATATGTGTATATATGCCAAGCTAATCAGCTTAAACTTATCCTAAAAAGGGTGCAGTTTGATGAAATGAGTTTTGACAAACACATACCCCTGTGAAACAACCACCACAATCAAGTTTAAGAACATTTCCATGACCTTGAAATGTTCCCTCATATTCCCCTTCACAGTCAATCCCCTCCCTTATCCCTAACTCTAGCAACCACTAATCTGATTTCATCAACTAGTTTTGTCTTTTCAGAAGGTTATATAAATGAAATTCTAAAGATTCCTTTTTGTGTCTGGCTCCTTCCATTTAACGTAATATTTTAAGATTCATTCATTGTTACCTGCATTGGTAGTTTATCCTTATTATTGCTAAGTACTATTGCATTGTATGGTTGTACCACAGCTGTTTATCTACTCATCAGTTGATGGACAATTTGAGGTATTTCCAGCTTGAGGCCATTATGAATAAAGCTGCAATGAATATACAAGTACGAGTCTTTGTGGGGACATATTTTCATTTGAGTAAATAACTAGAAATAGAATTTCTGGGTCATATGGTAAGCACATGTTTTAATTAACAAGATTCTACGAAAATTGTCTTCAAAAGCGTTCCTACCATTTTGCTTTCCTAACAGCAATATATGAAAGTTCTTTGCATCCTTGCTAGTCCTTGGTATTTAGGCTTTTAAATTTAGCCATTCTAACAGGTGTGTTGTCGTATCTCATTATGATGTTAGTTTGTATTTCCCTAATAACCAATGGTATTAAACATCTTTTCACATGATTACTTTCTAAGTTTCCTTAGATGACGTATCCATTAGAATCTCTTGCCCTTTATTGGGTTTTTTGTTTTCTTAGGATCGAGTTTTGAGAATTCTTCAGATATTCTGGATACAAGTCCTTTATAAGGTATGTGTTTTGCAATTACTTTCTCCAAGTCTTCAGCTTATCTTTTCATTTTCTTAAGAATGAATGTCTTTCCGGTGCCTGGATGGCTCAGTCAGTTAAGCATCTAGCTCCTGGTTTCAGCTCAGGTCACAATCTTAGGATCATGAGATCAAGCCCTGCTTCAGGCTCCAAACTCAGCAGGGAGTCTGCCTGAGATTCTCTGCCTCTCCCTCTATCCCTCACCCTGCCTGTATAAGCTCTCCCTTTCTCTCTCTCAAGTAAATAATATCTTAAAAAAAAAAAATAAGAATGAATGTCTTTCAAAGAGCAGTGTGTGTAAATTTTGATGAAGTTCAGTATTTTAATTTTCCTTTAAGAGTTTGTACTTTTTGTGTTCTATTTGGGGAAGAAACAATCTTTGCCTAACCCAAAGTCTCAAAGATTTTCTTTCACAAATTCTACAATTTCATCTCTTACACTTCAGCTTGTGAATTATTTGAGATTAATTCTGGTATGTAGTGTAAAGTTTAAGTTGCTACAGCTAATGCTGCTGCTGCTTTTTTTTTTTTTTTTTTTTTTTTTGCATTTAGATGTCCAATTGTGCCAGCTCCATTTTTTAAAAAAGACGGTCTATTCCTACAGAGTTGAATTAATCAGGGAAATGTAGGGTCTATTTCTGGACTCTCTGCTCTGTTTCAATGATCTGTTTGTCTATCTTTCTTTGCAAAAAAAAAAAAAAATTACTGTCATGGCTACTGTCTTGCAATAGGTCTTAAAATTATGTGGTATGGAGACATCCAAGTTTGTTCTTTTTTCAAAACTGTTTTAACTATTCTATACCATTTTCATTTTAATATAAATATTAGAATCAACTCATTATGGGATGCCTGGATGGCTCAGTCAGTTAAGTGTCTGCCTCTGGCTAAGGTCATGATCCCAGACTGGGATCAAGTCCAGCATCAGGCTCCTTGCACAGCAGGGAGTCTGCTTCTCCCTCTGCCTGCCACTCCCCTGCTTGTGCACTTGCTCACTTTCTCTGACAAATAAAATCTTAAAGAAAAAAAGAATCAACTCGTCAATTCTTTTATTTTAAAAAACTGGAATTTTTATTGGAATTACACTGATTTTACAGATTAATGTGAGGAAAAGTGACATTTTAACAATATTGAGTCTTACAATTCATGAACAAGATAATACTCCATTTATTTAGTTTTGATTTTTCTCAGCAATGTCTTACAGTTTTCAGTGTAAGGCCCTGCATATTCTTTGCCAAATTTATCCCTAAGTCCTTTTTGTAAATGATATTTCTAAAAAGTATTTTTTTAAATTTTAGTTTCCAATTGTTCATTACAATGTAAAGAAATATTATTGATTTTTCTATAGCGATTTTGCGTCTTATGACTACTAAATTCAATTACTGTTTCTAGTAGCTTTTCTGTAGATTCTTGGGGTTTTCTACATTGATTATCCTGCCATTTTCAAATGATAATGTTTTGAATGACAATGTTGAACAGAATTGGTAGGAGTGAACATTCTTGCCTTGTTCTCAATCTTAGGGAGAAAGGATTTAATCTTTCACAATTAAGTATACTAAGTATAGGATTTCTAGAAATGTCTTTTATCAGGTTGAGGAATCTACTTTTACTTCTAGTTTTGCAGAGTTTTTTTCAAATGGACACTGAATTTTTTGTTAAATGCTTTTTCTATATATATTGAAATGATCATACAGTTTTTCTTTTTTAACCTGTTGAGAAGGTACATGAGATTTTTTTCAATCACAGGAGTGACATAATTATATTTTTGAGAGATCATTTAACATAAGTTGCAAATTATTCCTTATAAATTGATTATATCTATATTCTTCATTAGACTGTAAGTTTTATGAAGACAAATGCCAGGGCTGTTTTCTTTTCCATTCTATATCTAGGCTTGAATATAGTACCTGGATCAGAGTAGAAAATACTTTTTGAGTGAATAAACAAACAAACAAACAAACGTGTAGAATACAAGTAGAGCAAGAACATGAAGAATCAGCTAGAATGGAGAAAGACTAGAAGTAGAGAAAATAATTAGGAGGCTATCTGATTGAGGGTTGGTATTTCTGCAACAGAATAGTTAAGTGGCAAAGGATCTAATCTGATTAGGAAAAACAAAATAAACAAAAATTTCAAACTTTCTACATGCCTAGGAATCCTGGAGAAATTTTGGTTGATGTTAGTTTATATCAGGGTTTGAGTTACTGCAATGACCAAGCCAAGAAAAGAAGGCTAGGTAATTTATTCTATTTTTCTTGGGTTATCACATATCCTATAAATCTTTATATTTTGGGACCAAGAATTAAATAAAGTATGGCTAAGTCTCTTTGGTCCTCACCAAACTCAAAACATATTTTCCAAGTTTATAAAAAAGTTTCCAAACCAATTCTATTAGTGGGATAGTCTAATATCCTCTAATGGCATAAACAACTGAAAGGGAGAGAGGGTCAGGGAGAAGTGAAGGGAAGAGGATCAGCTCAAAAGTACAACAATCCTAAAATGCCAACATGAATTAAATTTTTACAAGAGATTGTTGGGTTGACAGAAGAGGTAATAACTAGCATTGTCATAAATTTTCCTATTGCTTTCTCTTCTTTAGACTCCAGTCCACTAAGATGGCAAACATGTTGGTCTTAGAAAAGGGACTAGAACAGTCTGAACTAATCAGAAATTCAAGCCATACAGGGGTTAGGACTGTAGAAAATGAAGTCTTTAGCAAGAAAACATTGCAAACTAAAAGAAAGGAAGAGGGACAGGATAAGATTTGGGAGGTTTTTTGGGGTGGTGAGTAGAGAGACAGGGAGAAAGAATCTTAAGCAGGCTCCAGGCCCAGCACGGAGCCCAACCCGGAGCTCAACTCATGACCCTGACATCAGACCTGAGCCAAAATCAAGAGTCAGATGCTCAACCAAGTGAGCCACCCAGATGCCCCACGGATAAGATATTTTTAAGCTACAAGTTTTAGTATCAGACCATCGCTAATCCCATTATTCCAAAAAGCCATTCAACAAGTATCTTATTGATGCCTACTATTGCCAAGCACCAAGCACAATATAAAAATAAGAATAATTTATGTCTGTCTTTAAAGAACTCACAGTCTAACAGGAACATGGACTTGTTGAGAAACCATGAAACAATTGCTTTACAAAGATAAATAGAGTGAGCACAGGGCAGGAAGTAATACCAATCACCACCATCTCAAGATGTGTGAGACTCTGAAACATCATGAAACAGTGGTTCCCAAAACTAATAGAAGTTACACTAATAGAAATGACATGCCTCTGGGGTGCCTGGGTGACGCCATTAGGCATCTGACTTCAGCTCAGGTCATGATCTCAGGGTCCTGGGATCAAGCCCTTTGTTGGGCTCTATGCTCAGCAAGGAGCCTGCTTGTCCCTCTGCTCCTCCCCTCCCCGGTGTTCTCTCTCTCTAATAAATAAAATCTTTAAAAAAGGGGGAAAAAAAGAAAGAAATGACATTCCTCAAAGAAGAGGTTAGATCAACTATGATCTCTCAGCCTAACATGGGCATTCTTATGACTGTCACACTGTCTAGCAGCACACTGACCTCCTAAAATGAATCACAGTTCTAAAAATGGAGAAGTATCTGAAAGTGATACCTGAGAAAATATGACTAACAACAATTAGCATCTATAGTATACATTTTTTCAGTTTTATTAAGATATAATTGATACATTAGTTCAAGGTATACAACATAACGATTTGATATGCATGTATATTACAAAATAATTAGCACAAGTTTAGTTAACATGACTTACCTCATATAGTTATAATTGTTTTCTTGTGATGAAAACTTGAAAAAGCTATACTCTTTGCAAATTTCAAATAGAAATACAACATTGTTAACTATAACACCATACTTTATACATTATATTCCCATACAATATATATTTTAATTTCAATACAACTCTGGGATGGTTGAATGAACTAAAGATGTTTAGCCTGAAGAAATGGGAAGAAAAAAAAAACCAGTACTGTCTTTAATAACTGAAGAATCATCAAGACAGAAAATATATTTACCTTGTAAGGTCTGTCTCTGAAAGAAGAGTGAGGTCAAAGGAATGGAGCTTATAGGTGGCAACTCAAAATAAGGAAAAACAAACACATGCAACTAATACCTCTTTTTTTGCATGTGGTTGATATATAAAATATTTTTATTTATAAAATTATAGACAGAGTTGCTGAAGAAATGAAGTAATGCCTTAAAATTAATAAGCAATACATTTCTAAAAGTACTGAAGAATGCACTAGATGACCCTAAGAAAAATATGTATAAAATACTGCTTTTTTTTTCTAGTAAAAACTAGAAAGTTTTTACAGATCCCTCCACAGTCATTAATCTCCAAGAACCAGTAAATCACTTATTCTCTTTTGTCAGTTCTCACAACTATAAAGTAGGGATTCAGTTTCTGGCTATCTCAAGGTAATGTGAAAATAGTTAAGTCAATGAGTACAAAAGGGCAGAGGCAGGAACTAAGGTAGCTTCAGGGGAGGGAAGTGTAGCATAAATCTGTCACCGGTGGAAAAGGAGAGGTTCCACTGAAGTGAACTGTTCAAATGAGGACCACAACCCCAGAATCACGCTCAAGACTGCATTATTCCTCATTAGTCCACCAGACACCACATTATCATTCCTGCTTCTGTGCTTTCCTCGCCTAGAATAAACTACCCAACGACTACATCCACATAACATATTTCGGTTCATAGTTCTTAAGTTGGTCCATCTGAAATCTTTCCCGACCACCCTTACCACCCCACTTATTCCCTTCCCATCTCCCAAGATGCCAGTTAAAACGGAATCTTCCTTTTCAATATCGTCATAGCACTATCTACTTTCATTATAGAAATTATTTCATTGGAAAGATCACGAATTCTAGATTCAGTTTAAGACTGAATTTGTCATTTAGGAATTCTCTGAGCTTCAGTCTACTCATCTTTGAAACATGGATAACAATGACTGCCGCATAGTATTAAGTGTTGAATAGGAACCAAGTATAGTGAGCATAGTGGCTGGTGTATATGTATTATGATTATATGTAATATGATTACATGTATGTGTAATATGATTATATGTATGTGTGTGTCTGTGTGTGTGTGTGTGTGTGTGTGTGTCTGTATTAAAAATGAATAAAGGGACACCTGTGTCCCTTTATTGGGTGGCTCAGTCAGTTAAGCACCTGCCTTCAGCTCAGGTGATGATCCCAGTATCCTGGGATCAAGTATCGCATCACACTCTTTGCTCAGCAGGGAGCCTGCTTATCCCCCTGCTTGTGCATGTGTGCACTCTCTCTCTCTCACTCCCTCTCTCACAGACAGATAGATAGGTAGACAGATAAATAATTTTTTTTCAAAAGTCATCTTAGAGTCTTTCAAAGGCAGGTGATAAGGAATTATCAGAGGAAGAGGAGACTGAAAGATAAGTGGTACAAAATAAGATGTTAGAAAACATCCTAAGTCTGTGCTTCTGATCTTCATTTCTTTCTTTTGAAGACAACAACAACAACAAAAAAATGACATAAGTGATAAAAGTAGTTGAGGGAAAAGTAATTTTAAATAAAGCTTAAAAGCTTTTTATAAAATGGTAGCCTTAAACTCTATACCAAAATGCTAAGAGCAGAAACTTAATAATGACAGAAGGGAAAAATACGCCTCTCAGAAAAAAGATTTTTACTGAAAATATAGTATTTAGAAATGTGAAGCTAGGTTAAAGACACATTCCTAACGCATGAATAAAAAATAACTATGCACATTAAGGCCCAATTTGAGATGCTCTTATTTAGGTATTGAAATGATCTTATAAATAATTTGGGGAATGCACAATTGTTAGCATGGAGGCAATAAATATCAGTTTGTGGATGGACCAAAGAACAAAGCAACTAATGCACAACATTTGCAAACACCTCCCCCCCCCCCACAAATATAAGCTATGATCAATCCTCTTGTCATTTCAGGCTTACAACATGTATAAGACAAGTAAGACTGCTACTCTTTCTCTCCTTTCACATGCACTAATAACAACAAAAATCACTTATATAGTGGTTATTATTCATAAAGGGTGGCTGAACATAGAGGGGTAAAGGCATATGCCAAAAATTACACAGTTAATCTGAGTTACAGTCTCAAGACTGGAAACTAAGTTCATAGATTCAAGAGAAAAACTAGTTTGAAATATCCTAAACCATTTTTTAGGCTCAAAATGTGCTTGCTATATGTTTTAACTCTTTCTATACTCAATCTGACTCATTTAAACTAGAATGTTATCCAATATAATAAAAGCAGCTTTCAGAAAGTAGATTAAAAACAGAAAAGAAAATGAGGCAAATGGTTAAACAAATGACAGGCCTATTTTTCTATTTTCCATTCCAGAAATGAAACTAAGGCTATGCTGAATAGGCCCAGCAAAAGTAGATTTGCTGGCAGCACTGATTCAACAAACTTAATTGAATAAATACCTGTATGTTAGGTTAAATCCAGTGCTATATATTATAGGCATAAAAATACACAATAAGGGCGCCTGGGTGGCTCAGGGGGTTAAGCCTCTGCCTTCGGCTCAGGTCATGATCTCAGGGTCCTGGGATCGAGGCCCGCATCGGGCTCTCTGCTCAGCGGGGAGCCTGCTTTCTCCTCTCTCTCTATGCCTGCCTCTCTGCCTACTTGTGATCTCTCTCTCTCTCTGTTTCAAATAAATAAATAAAATCTTTAAAAAAAAAAAAAACACAATAATTCCTACCCTCGAGATCATACTACTTCACACTAGATGGTATTTTATAGAAAAAACAGTGTCTTAAAATAATTCTTTAAATTTATTCACGAAACCCCAAAAGGATTCTGTAATAAAACAAAACTGCAGAAATAAACAAATAAATAAATAACAGACTAAAAATATTAACAGACCAATATAATTACCACTAGGTGTCACTGTGATATAAAGTTGTTGGCTGCCTTTAGGCTTTCTTTATACACTGCAGAGTCTTCCTGATAATAACATAGAAAACTGGATCTTATTTAGCATCTCTTTGCATTTTAACATTTATACATACAGAGAAAAATTACTATTTATCCAATTTCTTAATAACAGTAAGTTGGACTATGTATATAAAGTATTTAACAATTATATTTCAGGTCACCTAAACTTTATGGAACGTATTTTTAAATTTTCCTATGGCAAATATTTTAATAAATAAAAAATACATACATATGCTCATTTACTGAACCATTTATTTTCTCAGCAGATATTGCTCTGTGCTAACCATTGTGCTTGGAGAATTTAAATAAGACCTAGTCTCTCAGTTTGAGAAGTTAACATTGACAAAGGAAACCTGAAAAACAAAGAATAAGAAGTTTTGAAATCCACAAATGAGGGGCACATGGGTGGCTCAGTGGGTTAAGCCTCTGAATTTAGCTCGGGTCATGATCTCAGGGTCCTGGGATAGAGCCCTGTGTCGGGCTCTCTGCTCAGCAGGGAGCCTGCTTTCCCCTCTCTCTCTCTGCCTGCCTCTCTGTCTACTTGTGATCTCTGCCTGTCAAATAGATAAATAAAATCTTTAGGAAAAAAAAAAAAATCCATGAATAAATCAACTTAACTATTTCCATGGAGGTTAGGAAAGGCTTCATAAAAGGAGAGATATTTACATGTAATATTAAAATATGTGTGAGTTTTCTCACACAGGAGGGGCAAATCAAATAGAATATAGGAAATAAAGAACCACTGAAAGATGTATAAGACTTACTTTCTAGAAACATTACTATAGGACAAGTATGTAATATAGATTAGAGAAATAAAGAAAATGAAAGAATAGAAATTGGAGGAATTGCGTTAATAATTCATGAAAGAGGGGCACCTGGGTGGTTCAGTCATTAAGCATCTGCCTTTAACTCAGGTCATGATCCCAGGGTCCTGGGATCGAGCCCTGCATCAGGCTCCCTGCTCAGTGGGAAGCCTGCTTCTCCCTCTCCCACTTGCCCCTGCTTCTGTTCCCTCTCTCGCTGCGTCTCTCTCTGTCAAATAAATAAATAAAATCTTTTAAAAATAAAATAATTCATGAAAGAGATTAACTCCTGAACTGTAACAGAGGTCATAAAAATGAAGGAAGAATTCATATATTACTATAAAACAGAACTTAATCAACCAAATGCAGTGAAAGAAGAAAAAAATTTCCATTAAGTCCCAAATATCTCTGCACATAACTTCCACAGTGATGCATATTAACAAACTTAACAGTGAACACAGAGAAGACGCATGATATGATTCTTTGACTGGCATGCAATTCAATTCATAAAAACTGGAATAATTAGAAGAAGGAGAAGCTGTGAATTGTACCGTATCTGTATATAATCTCTTTTGAATCATATTTTATTTCTATGTTTATAACTATTTCATTTGTTTTCAAACAGAATGATGACTTGACTTTCTACTCTTTAAGTCTGCTTTTACAATTAATTATAAAGCCAACAGATTAACAAATGTGTTTTCTGGAAATTCTATCACATGTTTTTATAACAAAGCTATAAAACAGTTTCACAGACTATCCTCCAGACTCAGACAGAATTAAAGTAGGACATTAACATCCAGAGAAGCCAGCATTTCTGATCACCATCTTTGAAATAAGCAGGGATTTCACTCCAACTGAGTAAACCAATGAAAAGCATGGTTCAAGTGATCCATTTACTTTCACCATATACCAAATATTCCAACAACAAAAAGAATCACGTCACTTTGAAATGAGACATTGTTAACTACTCAGCCACATGCTACAAAATAGCAGTTCAAATCTATTTAATATATGACTTCTTTCCAGTTTTTTTAAAACAGATAAAAATCTGAGATAATTTTAATTAAAAGAAATAGTGTGATATGGTACTGAATTCTTTCCCCTATAATAAATATATTCATCACTAAATTAGGAAAGTAAAGTCTACTAAAGTCAAGTCTAGTAAAACCCTATATAAGGGCTTTCCTACTAACACACCAAGGATGTCTTAGTGATATTATTGAAAATCTATATGAACAGTAAGCAGGACCAATTCTGATTAATTACTATTGTAAAAATAAATAAAACTATTTTTCGAATATCAGTAGATGGGTTTTGGTAATTATAATATTATAAATTCACACAGAAGATCAATAAGCAAACATAAGACTCGAACTGTACACCAAATGAACCTAACAGACACATACAAAATGTTACACTGAAAAGCAGCAAAATACAAGCACACATGGAACATTCTCAAGAGTAGATGCCATGTTAAGTTGTAAATCAGTCATAATGAACTTAAGAAGCAGCAAAAGGAAACTAC
Organism: Enhydra lutris kenyoni; assembly: GCF_002288905.1. Taxonomy (NCBI): domain Eukaryota; kingdom Metazoa; phylum Chordata; class Mammalia; order Carnivora; family Mustelidae; genus Enhydra; species Enhydra lutris. Next base: position 20,321,797 of record NW_019154093.1, read on the forward strand.
TATAGATTTTTAGTTTCATTATACTATAGTAGGAAAACATTCTTGTTATGATTTCAATCTTCTTAAATCTATTATGACTTGTTGAGACCTGGGGCACCTAGGTGGCTCAGCTGGTTAAGCTACCAACTCTTGATTTCGGCTCAGCTCATGATCTCGGGGTCATGAAATCAAGCCCTGTTTCAGGGCCCATGCTCAGCAAGAAGTGTGCTTGAGATTCTCTCCCTCTTCTACTTCCCCCATACTCTCTCTCCCAAATAAATAAATAAACCTTTAGGGGTGCCCAGGTGGCTCAGTTGGTTAATCAGCTGCCTTTGGCTCAGGTCATGATCCTAGAGTCCTGGCACTGAGCCCCACATCGGACTCCCTGCTCAGCACAAAATCTGATTCTCCCTCTGCCCCTCCCCCTGCTTATGCTCACACACTCTCTCTCTCCCAAATAAATAAATAAAAATCTTTAGAATAGAAATAAATCTTTTAAAAAAGAAAAAAAAAGACTTGTGATCTAACATGTCATCTATCCTGGAAAATTCTGGAATTAAACAACTTAGGCTTAAACAACCAAAAGATCAAAGAAAAAAATCAAAAGAGAAATTAAAAAACATCTGGAGACAAATGCAAACAAAAATACAACACACCAAAGAAAAAACTTCAGGGATGTAGGAAAAGCAGGAAAGTTTATGCCTACATTTAAAAAAACAAAAAAACAAAAAAAACAAACAAGAAAGATCTAATAAACAACTTAATACACCTCAAGTATCTTTAAAAAAAGGAAAAAGCTAAGCTCAAAGTTAGAAAAAGGGAGGAAATAATAAAGATTAGAGCAGAAATTATAAGAGAATAGAAAAAATAATTTTTAAAAATCAGCAAAACTGAGAGTTGATATTAGAAAAGATCAAGAAAACTGATAAAACTTTTAGCCTAAACTAAGAAAATAAAGAAGACTCAGTAAAAGCAGAAAGGAAGAAGGAGACATTACAATTGATGTCACAGAAATAATATGAATATAGACTACTATACACAATTATATGCCAACAAATGGGATAACCTGGTAGAAATGGGTAAATTCATAGAAACGTATAACCTCCAAAGACCGAATCTGAAGAAACAGAAAATCTAAATAAATCTATAACTAGTAAAGAGACTGAATCAGTAATGAACCTCCCAACAAAGAAAAATTCAGCACCAGGTGGTTTCAAAAGAGAATTCTACCAAACATCTGAAGAAAAATTAATGCAACTCTTTCTCAAACTAATCCCCAAAATTAGAAAGAACACTTCCAAATTCATTTTATGAAGTCAGTATTACCCTGATGCCAAAGCCAAACAGAGACACTACAAGAACAAGAATAAAAACTATAAGCCAACATTAACCCTGATGAATATGAATGCAAAAATCCTCAACAAAATATTAGAAAGCCAAATTCAACAGGACATTAGAAAGATCATACACCATAACCAAATGAAATTTATATATGTGAGGCAAAGATAGTTCAACATATGGAATCCATCAATCAATGTGATATACCATATTAACAAATGAAGGAAAAAATGTTACAAGATCATCTCAATAGATGCCAAAAAAGCATTCAACAAAATTCAACACCATTTCATGATAAAAATATGCAAACCAGAAATAGAAGAAAATTACTGCAACATAATAAAGGCTATATATGAAATGTCCACAGCTAATATCATACTCAATGGTGAAAACTAAAATCTTTTCCTCTAAAGATCATGAACAATGTAAGAATGTCCATTGTTGCCACTTTTATTCATCAGAATATCTGAAGTCCTCGCCAGAGCAATTAGGCAATAAAAAGAAAGAAAAGGCATCCAAATCAGAAAGCAAGAAATAAAATTATGTTTCCAGATAATATTATATGGAGAAAACCCTAAGATTCCATTAAAAAAAAAAAAAGCTGATGGAAACAATTAAGCAAATTTAGCAAAGTTACAAGATACAAATGTAATGATAAAAGAGTCAATTCACTAGGATGTGTAACAATTATATACACATGTACCCAACATCAAAGCACACAATATATGAAGCAAACAATAACAGAGCTGAGGGGAGAAATACACAATAACATGATAATAGTAGGGGATTTCAATAATTGACGAAACTTCCACACAAGATACAAAATTAACATCCAAAAACTAGCTATATTTCTCTACACTAACAACAAGTAATCTAAAAAGGAAACTAGTAAAACAGTATCATTTACAATACTGTCAAAAACAGTAATACACAGGAATAAACTTAACCAAGAAAGCAAAAGATTTATACAATGCAAATAAAAAACAATGTTAAAAGAACGTACAGAAGAAACAAATGAAAAGACATCACATGTTCATGGATTGAAAGACTTAATATTGTTAAAATATCTATGCCATCCAAAGCAAGCTACAGATTCAGTATGACTCCTATCAAAATCCCAATGGCATCTTTGCAGACATTTTTGCAGAAAACAGTGTTAAAATTCATAAGGAACCACAAAGGACTCTATATAGCCAAAACAATCTTGAGAAAGAAAAATGAAGCTGAGGGCCTCATACTTCCTGAATTCAAAACATTTTACAAAGTAATCAAGACAGTACATACTGGCATAAAGAAAAACATACAGAGCAATGGAACAGAATAGCAAGTCCAGAAATTAATCCATGCATATGGGTCAAATGATTTGACAAGAATGCCAAGTCTACACAATGGAGAAAGGATAGTCTTTTAATAAATGGTTTTGGGGGGGAAACTGGGTTTCTACAGGCAAAAGGATGAAATTGGACCTTTATTCCATATACAAAACTTGACTTAAAACGGGTTAAAGACTCAAACGTAAGTTCTGAAACTATAAAACTCATAGAAGAAAATATAAAGCAAAAGCTTCACACATTGGTCCTGGCAATGATTTCATGGATATGACTCCAGAAGCAAAGACAACAAAAGTAAAATAGACAAGTGGGACTAGATTACACTAAAAAGCTTTAGTGCAGCAAAGGAAACAGTTAACGAGACTGTAAAGAAGAAAATATTTGCAAAGCATATATTTGATAAGGAGTTGATATTCAAAATAAGGAAAAGTAAACAACCTGATTTAAAGATGGGTAAAGGCCTTGAATAAGCATTTCTCTAAAGAAGACATACAAATAACCAACAAGTATATGAGAAGATGCTCAACATCACTAATGAACATAAAATACCAAGTGCTGGCAAGGATGTGGAAAATTGGAATGCTTATGCATTTTATATTGGTGGGAATGTTAAAATGGTGCACCCATTATGGAAAAGAATATGGACATGCCCCAAAAAATTAAAAATAGAACCACACACAATCCCAATAATTCCACATTTGGGTATTTACCAAAAAAATTGCAAGTAGGATCTTGAGGTATTTGCAAACCCATGTTCATTGCAGCGTTATTCATAATATCCAAGAGGAAAAAACAACCTAAATGTCCATGGATGAGTGAATGGATAAAGAAAATGTAGTATATACATACAATGGATTACTATTCAGCATTTAAAAAAAAGAAGAAAATCTTGTAATATGCTACCATATGGATGAAACTTGAGGATATTATACTTAGGGAAATAAGCCAGACACAGAAGGACAAACACTGTATGATTCCACTTATTATGATATATTTATAGTAGTCAAACTCATCTAAGCAGAAAGTAGAATGCTGGTTGCCAAGGGCTGATAGAAGGGGAAAATGGGGAGTTGCCATTTGATGGATACAGTTTTAATTACATAAGATGAAAAAGTTCTAGAGATCTGCTGTACAACAATGTGCATATAGTTAACAATTGTACATTTAAAAATTTGTTAAAAGGATACATATCATATTATGTGCTTTTTTTTTTTTTTAAGCACAATTGAAGGAAAAAAGGTGGAGAGCATATAGGGGGCATGGGAATGAGCATGGGAAAAAATGAATGAACTAATGAAATCTGGGCAGAAGCAGATACATGTACAAAGGCCCTGAGTGAGCTAATAACCTATTCAAGAACTTGAAACAACACCAAAACCACTTAGGCATGGTGAACAAGGATGAAAGTGGTAACAAATGAAAACCAGAGATGTAGTAGCAGGAGCCTGACCAGCCAGGGACTTACAGGCCATGATGAAAGATTTTAATTTCATCCTAAATCAACGGAAAGTTTCTAAATGGCTTTAAGTAAAGGAATAACAATCTGATTAGTGTTTGAGAATGATCAATATTCTAACAGTTTTGCCTTTCTCTGCAATGTACCTCTTCCTTTTTTTTTTTTTTTTTCCTTTTTTTTTTTAAGTAGGCTCCATGCCCAGCTTGGAGCCCAGTGCAGGGCTTTTTCTCACAATCCTGAGATCAAGACCTGAGCTGAGATCAAGAGTCAGATGCTTTACCTACTAAACCACCCAGGTGCCCCTGTAATATACCTCAAGTAAAAAATTAAATAAAATTAGGCAAGAATCTTCCTTTAAAAAACAAAGGCAAAATTTCAGAAATATCTGGAATTAGATTTAAGGCAAAATTACATTAATGGGTCAGGTAATCTGAATCAAATATGAATACAACACAGTTTGTCTATAGTAATCTAATAAAACAGGGGCACCTAGGTGGCTGAATTGGTTAAGCGTCTGCCTTAGGTTCAGGTCATGATCCCACAGTCCTGGGATCCAGCCCCACATCAGGTTCCTCCTGCCCCCCCTGCTCCTCTGCCTGCCTGTCTGCTTGTGCTCTCTCTGTCAAATAAATAAATAAAATCCTTAAAAAAGAAAGGAAGTGGGGTGCCTGGGTGGCTCAGTGGGTTAAAGCCTCTGCCTTCAGCTCAGGTCATGATCCCAAGGTCCTGGGATTGAGCCCCGCATCGGGCTCTCTGCTCAGCAGGGAGCCTGGTTCCTCCCCCGCCCCCCCTCTCTCTCTGCCTGCCTCTGTGCCTACTTGTGATCTGTCAAATAAATAAATAAAATCTTTAAAAAAAAAAAAAAGAAAGGAAGGAAGGAAGGGAAGGAATGGGAAGGGGAAAGGAAAGGAAAGGAAAGGAAAGGAAAGGAAAGGAAAGGAAAGGAAAGGAAAGGAAAGGAAAGAAAGGAATCAGGTAAAATCTATCCAATAATGGCAGCCATACACTTTAAGTTTCCTTTGAAAGTATAGTATTGAAGCAATTATTCAACTGGCAGTTATTCAACTGGCAGGGAGAAGGAATGATGAAAACATGTCTTATTTCTGATCTCTCATTAACCATAGCATAAAAACAGAATAAATTTCAGCTATAAAGTACAACACGCAATATACTTAAAAGTTTGATTTGCATCTGCCCTAAAACAGCATCTTATACCAGTCCATGTAAGTGGAACAAAAGAATTATTCTCAAACTTGCCTCAGTATCAACACAGTATTTCAAAATGAAGCACAATTATCTGTATGGAAAATATCAGTTTCAATTTGCCTTTTTCCCTTCTTATCGGCAGTCAACTCAAAAGAAAAGAATATAAACTAAATGTTTACCTAATGAATTGTTTGTTTATTTATGAAGGCTTTATGCTAGGAAAAACCTTACCAACAGTACAGCTGTCTTCAAGTACCACATCAACATTTCTGTCTCTGTACTCAACCCTGAAGTCCAGCATCCGAGGCTGCCGTTCTACAATTTGCCTAGATGGCATTACAGGTCGAAATGCTGAAGAGGAAGAGGGAGCAGGAGCTGAACCTGGGTGACTTGGATCAAATGCAGGTCCTGGTATAGTCTCACCTCCATAGTCACTGAAATATTGACATAAAGAGAAAGATTATCATCAACCAAATCATTACAGATAACCACTAAGGACCCATTCCATACTTGGCTTATGTTGGTCTTCCAATCAAATTTACTTACCTATGCATCAAGGCCTAACTAAAGTTTTACTTCCTCCCTAGCAACTGAAAGGGATCTTCCCTAGCAACTGAAAGCCACATTACTCTCCCTCTCCCTCCCATCCTTGTCTTTCTATGTCTATTAGCAGTATCATACATATCATTTAGCATTTAATCAGATTTTTGCCTTATATTGTTATGATGCTATTAGAACATTAATTTGTGAATTAAGAAGTGTCTTCTTCATTCGCTTTCATTTGCTCACTGAAAGATTATTTGATTAACTCTACTTTCCACAAAACTCAGAAATTAACCATCCTTAAATCTCCATTCTATTGTACTCCTCAGTCTTAAAAGATTATTTTTTCCCCTGCTTTGCATAGAAAGCAGATGCCATCAAGATGAAATTCCCTTACTTTTTTGACAACAAATCCACCAACTAACCAGCATATGTACTCTTTTTCTCTTTCTGTAAAACAGGGGCAACATCACTCTATCTAAAACCATCTTCTAATTAGCTTTACATTATGGTATATACTTATCCTTTCCAGTATCTTCACCTTCTCTTCTAGATTCTTCTCAATAACACTTAAACATGTTAAAATCTTAAAAAATAAAAATACAATCTTTGTTCTGCCCACTTAATAGTTATCTCATTTGTTAAATGGGAAAATTAATTATACTTGTAGGGATTAAGTCAGATAAATGCATGAAAAGCTTAGCACACTGCCTGGTACCTGGTAAGATCTCAAACTCAGTATATCCAAAGTTTAACTCATTTATGTCTTCCCAAGCATGATCCTCCCTCCATTATTCCTCATATCAGCTAACCAAGCCAGAAACTTCTAGCCGTTATCCTTGATAACTTCTTCTCTCACAACTCCCATATCTAGTCAGTCCTTTCAATTTTACCATCTAACAATCTTTTAGTTAAGTTATCCACCTTTCCCCTCTGAAGCTGACACCGCAAGCCACAAGCACCTCTTGCACAGGCTGATACAACAGCCTCCTAACTAATCCCTCTGATTGTTCCCTCGCTCCCTTGCATGTCATTCCTTACCATCACAAAAATGAAATTATATAAATGTCTTCATGTCATTTTCTTCAATATTCCCCTTTGCTCTTCATACAGAGCTAAAGAGGTGTATAAGTCCCTATATGATCCAAATCCTACCTCCCCCCCCAGCCTTAGCCTCTGCTAGGCTATCTCTAATCTCTCTATGTTAACAGCCACAACAGCCTTTCATTTCTTCTGTTTCACCTTGATCCTTCTCATTTCATAGAGGAACACAGATTATTCCTTCTAAGCATGTTCTTTCTTTCCCATCTCATCCCAATATTCCATCTTTCTTCTAGCTAATTATATTTAGCCTTCATATCTCAGATTTAATGTTTTTCAACTCAGAGCATGTTTTACTACCTCAGACTGGTTCTAATTCCTCACCACTACCAATTATAATTGATATTAATCATCTGACATTTAAGACCCCCCCCAGAGAATAGAAGTTCCAGAAGGGCAAAGTTCACATTTGTTCATTTAATGGCTGTATCTTCAGCCTGGAGCTCAAGATTTTACAGAGAAAGTGCTTAAATATTTAACAAACCAGTGAGTAAAGGAATAATTATTAAAGAATTTGATTTTTCTCTCACTTAGTTTATCATATATAGTCACTTTTTTTCCCCTCACAGGGAGAAGTAAAGAAGAAGAGAACATAAAGAATGCCTCCATTGAAACGTCATTATTGCACATATATTCCACCACCACCAAAACTACAAGCTCAGTTCTAAAACATCTTTCTTCTCACTCTAAATTTAAGGAAAAAAACAACAGATTGGGAACCTGAACAGAAACAACAAAAACAAGAATGACCAAAAACCCACAAATAAGCACTATTCTTATGACAACTCAGGAGAAAATATTTACATTTACTTCACACTTTTGCTCTGATTAGTGTTTACCAAATTTAGATTACAAAATCGATTTTGTGCGTTGTGGTTGTCTTTTAAAGAATAGGACAGGATAGGATAGGATACAAATGATTAGTACATGGCACTTAATAGTTAGAACCAAGTATTGTTTCCCAAAACTTTTGATTCTGATAAATATTTGCATATGTGTATTTTGGATTCCAAATATTTCTCATTGTAGGTAATAATGATGAGAGTTCAGATACTCTAGTAATCACTAATCCAAAGGCAAAAATCTACACTTTCTCCCAGTTGTTAGATTCAAGAAAAGTAATCTTAGAAGTAAGACATAGAAAAGAAAATGTCCAAAGCAGGAAAGAATATCATTGTTGGAATCCACTGTTGGAGTATCTATGAAGAAAATGTGTACAATGATATTTCATATCTCTAAATTTTGTCACAACTTCTAGGAACCTCGGAAAAATAGCTAACATTAACAGGCTGGTCCCTGACTTACTAGTTTTCTTAACTCAAAATTCATCCTTCTATTGTCTATTCTAGCATTCTGCAAAGTTCTGTTTATCCTTTGGCATATGTTTCCCCAATAGATTCTGTAAATAGGGGATACTAGATAGAGATCATTTGTTAGGAGGAGAGAACAAAAGCCTTCCTTCTTCCTATTTGCATATATTTCTATCAGTATCATCCTTTAGTTTTTAGTCTCCTGGCTTTTTTCAGCATTCATATAACCAGATTCCTGACATCCCCTCAGACACCAATAGCAGCTAGACAGTGTGCATTCCACAGCTGCCTGATCCTAACTCAGGTCTAACAGGTTCCTCAGAGCTTGAAAGTTCTATTAATCCCTTGACCAAGACCTGAGAGTGCTAACTTCCTGAAGCAGTTACTATACATAGGTTACTTCAGTTTTACTTTATTGCTCTTTTAGTTCTCCACACCTGTGTAACCAATTCTATATTAAACTTGAAATACCCGACTTTTATTTATTTATTTATTTATTTGGTAATGGAGGTGTCCCAGAAATGGGATTCAGTTACTGGTTTGATTATGTCCTTGACCTTCAATATACCGATGAGCTCCGTGCCAATGGAAAATGGGATACTAGTGAGCATGCACTGGCATAATGATTAATTAAATTATCACTTATAGTTCATTATGATCACATACCTATTAAAACAAGTGCCTAAGGGGACAAATGATTATTTGACTTGGCCATTATGGTGGCAATAATGACAAAATAAAGACTTTGAGCTGGCTGCTTCTGACTCTAATGGAAAGCTTAACAGAAGAAAATGACACACTTAGGGCTATTAACATTCAGTTCAAGCCATGACAAGAAAGCTAAAGCTTTTGAAGTAGCACTTTATTATTTCCCATCCTCCGGGTATGATCCTACTGAGAATCACACACAAAATTTAATTTTGCAGCTTAAATAACTACAGTGAAAGCTGAGTAAATGTACTTTCTAAGTTTCTTTTGTGAACATTACAACACTGTTTTAGAAAGAGTGGGACCCTAAAATGTGGAATAGAGGTCCCAAGTAGATTGAGATGAAGGTTACAAACTTGAACTCAGAGTCCCTCCCAACCTTTTTTGTAAAGAGAAACAACTTCTCCTCTCATGACTGAGGTTAGCCTCCTCTTGCTTGAAAACTGGCAATGCTCTCATTTGAGACTGTTGCCTTGAAAAGGGATGCCTATTGTCAAAACCTACCCCCACCATTCCTTACTACATCTAAAATCAGATCTAGGCATGCTTCAAGAGAATAAGTACAATGTCTTAACTGAGAGAAGGCTTATATCCAATATTATAAGATTCTGATAAATCAAAAACCTAGGGAACAGGTAAGGAAATGAATTTGAAGTGAATTTGAACAAAAGAGCTTGGATAGGGCCAAATATAACATGTTTGCTTAAGCAGCTGTAAGTCCTCTAATAGTATGCTTGTTGACTGAATGAAACTTAAGTCCCAAAGGAGTCTAAATTTAATGAGGATGAAATGCCCAAACTTTCCTGGCAAAATGTAGAAGAAATCCTGATGCTTAGAAAAATAAGAATGCTCAAGTGGATTTCCATGTACAATCTAAACATACATACATCCTCCTACTATATCATCCATGAGGTCCCAGAGGACACTGCACTAAAGCATTAAGAAATACATTAGTAAGGGAGGGTCTGCATTCTTGAAAAACTGTAGTGGCTGTCTTCCATAGGTTGAGGAGATGACACCACTAAATAAGTTTCCTTAATGGGTATGAGATCCCAAAGTGCTCAGTTCAAATGGCAGAATTTAGTAAGAAAAAGGTGGGAGCAATTAGTTAATGGACAGCATAGACAAGAAGTGGCAATCAGAAGACTTCAACCTGCAGAGATCTTTGGAACTGTTTAACTGAACATGATTATTATGATTATAACCACCCCCCCAACCCTGAGAGAGCATGGACAAGCGTGGTGGGGGAGAGAGACAGAGAGAATCCTAAGCAGGCTCCATGCCCAGCCCCAAGAGGGCTCAATCTCATGATCCTGAGAGATCACAATCTGAGCCTAAAATCAAAAGTAGGACACTTAACCAACCGAGTCACCCAGGTGCCCCAGAACACGATTATTTCTAAGGAAGCAAATTAAAAGTCAACTGACTAAAATACTACTTGGTCTAAAAACATCAGAAATCCTAGATCTGATAGCCTAAAACCTAATGTCTGTAACCGCAGCAGAGAGTCATACTCACTCCCAGTTTCCAAAGACAAATTGTTTCACAGACATAAAGTCCCTGATTCCCATAAGCACAATGCAACAGAGCCACATGTATGTATTAGAAATTTTCCTCTAAGACTTTTCCTAATGGGCCTGCAGCCATTTATTAGGGTGTTTGTGTAATGATAAAAGGAAAATATCTAAATTTTTATGGGATTACTACATGCTAACTCTAAATTGATACTAATTCCTGGGGATATAAAAGTGGAAGATTATGGTGGTAAATGAAGTTTGGGCTGAAATCCACTCATACCATGTTCAAACCATCTGTGAACCTACCCTGCAACAACTTCTCCAGATTCTGAATGCATAATTGAAAGAAACATACTCAGTAACTCGCAGACATCCCATATTTGCTTCCTGATTCATGGAGTTAGGGTTACTATGTAGGAAGGATTAGTAGCAAGAAGCAACTGATCTTGCATATACTTTTTTACTCTATATTAATTTGCAATCACCAAGACAAACATTTTACTTTTACCCAGCAGGGTAAACAAAATACCTTCACTGTCTTTTTCAGAAGATTATGTCAAGGGGTGCCTGGGTGGCTCAGTGGGTTAAGGCTTCTGCCTTCAGCTCAGGTCATGATCCCAGAGTCCTAGGATCGAGCCCCGCCTAGGGCTCTCTGCTCAGCAGGGAGCCTGCTTCCTCCTCTCTCTCTCTGCCTGCCTCCCTGCCTACTTGTGGTCTCTGTCTGTCAAATAAATAAAGAAAGAAAGAAAGAAACAAAGAAAGAAGATTATGTCAACTCTCCTCTAGCATATCAATCTAGCCTGGAGAGATCTTGATCACCTAGACATACCACAAAAAAAACATTACATTGATAACAATGTGAACAAATCCTGAAGAGAAAAGTAGCAAGTATTTGAATGCTTTGTTAAGACACATTTATGATAGAGATTAGAAGATACATGCCACAAAAATGCAGGGGAGAACCTGCCACCTTGGTGAGGTTTCTGGGGTCTAGTGATTACAAGCAAGTCAAAGTAAAAGGCCAGCTGCTATATCTTGTACTTCCCATCAATAATAAGAGATAACCAAGTTAAATGAGGAAGAAAAGATTTGGACTGGGAAAGGAAAAAAAATAGCTGTATAATATTCATGCTCATACCAACCAAAAAAACCAAACTGCTGAAGCATTACAGCCCCCCAAGTTATCCCAGAAAGACAGTAGTGAAAGAAAAGCCTTCTAGTGGGGAGCACTTGGGATTGTACCACAGGTTGACATTTTTTAGAAAGAGAGATTACCTGAGGTACAAATCTATACTCAACCAAGGACAATGGATAATAGGTTGGCCAGCTGATCGGGACTTGGAAAGAATAAAAGAAAAATTAGGTGGCAAGGAAATCTGGGGTAAAGATATGAAAACAGAACTTCCAGAATGACACAAAATGTGAATATATGTTTCTGAGGGGAATGCTGCCTACAGGCTACCCACTGGCGGGGCGGGGCGGGGGGGATGACTCCCAATGTGCATAAGATGATATTGTTCTGTTGATGTGAGTCAGCTTTTCTCCCTTACTACCCTAGGGCTGTTCCATGCATTACTATATAATGAGGCCATGCCAAGAGGAGTGGAGATTAGACATAGGTACAACATCAATTTCCCCTTACCAAGTATGACCCTGACTAGGGAAATTGTCTGAAAACTGCAAACAAGAGAAACTAACTGAGCCAATATGGCATCATTCCTTTAAGATCTGGTAATGGATCATTTCTATCATGGAGGAGGAAGCAATATGTCCTCCCTTAAAAGGACACTGTTCTGGATATGGACTTGACTTCCCCGACAGCAATACTTTTACCAGCACCACCATTCATATTTGAGGGAATACCTTATTGATCTAAGGCTTCCCCACACAACACTAATTCTAACCAAGGAACTCATTTCACAGCAAAAGTAGTGCTGGTATCATTCATATATACTGTTACCTAGAAGTATCCAGCTTGTCAGAACAGTGAAATGTCCTGCTGAAGACAGCTGGGAGACAACATACTCAAAACTTGGGTCTCCACCTTAAAACACTTGGTATATGCTTTGTATCAGTGACTAAAACACAGTGATACTTCTCATATTGTCAGAAAATATGGGTATAAGAATTAAGTGTTAGTAGTGGTTTCTTTTATTACACCTAATAACAGAATTTTTGCTTCCTGCTACTTTGGGCTCTGGTGGTTCACAGATCACAGTTCCAAAGAATGTAGTATTTCCACAATACTTGCATAGAACTATAACCTGAGAGTGCCACTTGGCCATTTTGTACTCTTCATATTACTTAATCAACTAGCAAAATAAGGGGGTATGAAGTGAGGTGGGAGGTCCTGATTACCACGAAAAAACTGGGTTGCTGCTATACAATGGACTATATTCTGGGGCATGTCCAATAATATGAGTTAATGGAAAACTAGAACCAATTTTAAAAAGACAGGTCCACTGAGGATTTTAAGAATAAATGTTTGAGATGACCCACCAAGTAAAGAAACTTGACTATCTGAGGTGCTAGCAGAGGGAACATAAAGAGTGGAAGAAAAAACTGATAAATATTAATCATGGCCTTACAAAAATGCAACAGCACACAAGTGTGTGCACAGACACAGACAAAATTTTCTTCTTAGAGTTTTGCACATTGATTTTTTTTTTCTTTTTAAGATTTTATTTATTTATTTGACAGAAAGAGAGATCACAAGTAGGCAGAGAGGCAGGCAGAGAGAGGGGAAAACAGGCTCCCAGCTAAGCAGAGAGCCCGATGCGGGCCTCCAACCCAGGACCCTGAGATCATGACCTGAACCACCCAGGTGCCCTACACATTGATCTTATCTACACCAGTGACCTAGCAGTGACCATACTGTAACAATGACAACCACTTTGTTTTAGCATCAGCCACTGGTGTTAGCTTCTAGCTTCTTTCAATACTTCAAAACTAGCCTCTGCATCTTGCAGAGGTACCATTATCAGCTCAGCAAGACTTCTTTCTCTTATGTCTATGGTCAAATTGCTAGGGCCAGTTCCTCAGGGCTTCCAAGTCCTGTTAACTTCTATTTCTCCCAATCACTTTCCTTTTTCCCTCTCATACTAGGAGTGACTTTGTGCCCTTTATTTATTTATTTATTTATTTATTTATTTATTTAAAGATGTTATTTATTTATTTATTTGACAGAGAGGCACACAGTGAGAGAGGGAACACAGCAGGGGGAGTAGGAGAGAGAGAAGCAGGCTTCCTGCTGAGCAGGGAGCCAGATTTGGGACTCGATCCCAGGACTCTGGGATCATGACCTGAGCCAAAGGCAGGTGCTTAATGACTGAGCGATCCAGGCACCCCAACTCTGTGCCCTTTAGTGGTTAGCAGGGGGCTCTCCCAGACAGACCTGTCCTAGAGCAGGCTTCCTGGAATACTCTGGACCCAGTCCACACAGTTCTGGCTGTGCCCACCCTACTCAGAGGATGCTGCAGCTGTTAAATCTGCTCTTGCCCTACACTCCTTTCCTCAAGCCTAGCAGGACCACCTCACCCACAACTGGGGTTGCTGGTCCAGCTGTTTCCTGATGTCATTATATCTGAATTATCTCAGTATTCGCATTTTGCACTTTCAACCTGCTCCATATTTCTGGAACTGATTCCCTATATGAAATTCCCTGTGTTTGAAACACCCCAGTGTGCTTTTTTTTCTTTACCAAACCCTAACTCTAGGAGACAGTACATTTCTAATCACAGCAGGCTATCTGATGTGTTGTCAGCCCAAGGGAATTTTTTTAAAAGTTCTCATTTGAGAATTTTCGTATTGGCTATTAATTACTCTATTTTAAGATCAATAAAAAATAATGAGAGTGCCTGGGTGGCTCAGTCGTTAAGCATCTGCCTTCGGCTCAGGTCATGATCCTAGGGTCCTGGGATTGAGCCCCTGCATCAGGCTCCCTGCTCAGAAGGAAGCCTGCTTCTCCCTCTCCCACTCCACCTGTTTGTGTTCCCTCTCTCATTGTGTCTTTCTCTGTCAAATAAATGAATAAAATCTTTAAAAATAAAAATAAAAATAATTAAAAATGATGAATTTGCATTAGAGTTTTTCACTAGCAATATTAAAAAAAAAGAGAGAGAAAGAGAGAGGGGGGGAGGGAGAAAGAGAGACTACCAGTTAATGATCCTATCAATTTGACTAATGTTCAACGGTAACCATAGAATACAAAGACATCCAAAATTGCTGACTCAAAAAAAAGTATTTTTAAGACTTTTCATCTATGAAGACACCATTCTATAATCTGATATACTCACTCTTCTAGTTAATCAATAATTTTAAAAAAAGACACTGATTGGTAAGGGGAATGCTATGGAGAAATCTGTTTTAGATCTAAACCTCAACTAAAGGAGTGTTTTTATCCTTACTCAACTTCACTCTACAAATCACACACATCCTTGGAAGGCAATGAACAAAGAAAAGTAAACAGGAACTCTGTACATGTTTATTTCAATTTTTAAAAATCCATCCCAAGGTAAAATTTCTAGGTACAAAAACAACAAAACAAAAACACGCATGTGTTTTAAAGATAAATTTGTCTTTAGAAAAAAATCAGATTCTTAAATGAGCACCAGAGAAGACAATAAATAGAAACTAATTGGCGAAAATGGATATTTTCTATATCAAAAACCTCAGCATTATATATTCTGAAAATGTTAACAGTGAATAATTAGAAAAATGCCTAGTCTTCTCAAGGTTTCCTCAATGAATTAAACAACAGACAAAGAAACATACAGAGTATCTGTCTGGGTCAAAAAAATGTGAGTTGACAAATACTACCTACTTAGTCAATGAGGAAAATTACACTACTGATTCATAACATTTTTAGAAAATATAGCCTATGCTGTCTACTAACACAAGTAATTCATTAGCACTTCCTTCTAATAATAACTGTCTCCAAAAATAATGTTTAAAAAGGCTCTGGACAACATGCTAATAAATAAAATATTACACCAAGATGTAGTAAATAAACGTGCACACATTTGATGTTTCATGACTGAATGGCTTACATTTATGACAGCATAAGTCACACAGTTTATAAATATGTTGTATTAGCAGTATATTGCCTAGTGAAATAAGCCTTGGAGGATGAGGCAGAAGACTTGCTTATATCCTGACTCCATCAACATCATGTTGTATCATTTGGGCCAAGTCACTTCATGCCTTATTCTCTCTACCTGTAAAATGAGGGATAATAATATCTGCCTTTACTTGCTTACAACTAAAATAGTAACTGTAAAAACAAAGCTATGGGAGAAAGATCTTATACATGTATTAAATTCCAACTTTTTTACCCAAATGAAAAAAATCTAAAAAAAAAAAAAAAGACATGGCATGGTTAGTTTGCTGACCTAGAATAGGGCAGAGTGGTATCAAAAAATGCATGGCTTTTAAAATGAGACAAACCAGACTTTACCACCTACTACATTTGTGAGCTTGGGCAAATCTATGTAAACTCTCTAACCTTCAGTTTCCTCACTATGAAATATGAATCTCTTAAGAGTTATAAGAAGTATTAAATAATGAAAAATAAATCAGTTACCTAGCACAGTGCCTTACATACTTTATAAAATGTTAGTTTCTTTACTTTGAACTTTATGGATACATTAAAAACCATATTCCCACTTTTGAATTCACAAAAAATTTTGATTTCAAGAACAGCTATAAAGCACAGGGACTGGGTTCTTCTCCCTCCAAAAATAATTCATATTTAAAAAAATCTTTTTGGTAGCTTTTTCCTCTGTCAAAGTATGAACTGACAAATTAAAAGTCAGCTGTATTCACAGACTACACAATAAAAGTCAAACATACAAAACAAAAACCCTTTTAACTACTTACATATACCATTCCTATCTTCCACTTTCAGTGGTAAGCCAATGAGAAAGCAACAAAGAACCCTCTTTCATTTTCCTCTGGTTAAGAGATATACAAGAGGAATTTTTAGTTATGTCAATTTCAGAGTGATTTCAAAGCTAAAGAACAAAGTTAGAAAGGGAGAGAGTTGAAGACTATTGCTAGATAAAACTGATTTTCTTTTGTGCATATATGATTCATTCCTTTAAATAAGCAAACAAAAAAAACAAAACCACTCTCTAATGAATGTTAAACTCCAAATTTTATAGTATTAGAAATCAATTTAGTGCTGAATCTCTACTTTTAAATATTAATCAAAAAGTATCATCAGTGACAGGAGAGATGGGATGTTTCCCATCACTGTCATCAGTGACAGGAGAAATGGGATGAGGAAATTTCTACAGTTCACCCAGAGCAAAATATTGTTAATTTTTTTTTAAAGATTTTATTTATTTATTTGACAGACAGAGATCACAAGTAGGCAGAGAGGCAGGCAGAGAGAGAGAGGAAGGGAAGCAGGCTCCCTGCAGAACAAAGAGCCTGATGTGGGGCTCGATCCCAGGACCCCGGGATCATGACCCGAGCTGAAGGCAGAGGCTTTAACCCACTGAGCCACCCAGGCGCCCCCAAAATATTGTTAATTTTAAGATATATCCAGTATGTACTCAGAACCCAGAAGCTGAATCCACAAAGGTTTAACAAGCAAAAATTTTGGCACAGAAGGTGGAATAAAATTTACTCAAGAATAAAACTGGTGGGGTACCTGGGTGGCTCAGTGGGTTAAAGCCTCTGCCTTCAGCTCAGGTCATGACCTCAGGGTCCTGGGATCGAGCCCACATCACATCGGGCTCTCTGCTCAGCAGGGAGCCTGCTTCCTCCTCTCTCTGCCTGCCTTTCTGCCTACTTGTGATCTCTGTCTGTCAAATAAATGAATAAAATCTTAAAAAAAAAAAAAAAAAGAATAAAACTGGACCTATATTTAGAAGTCTAAAACTCTCTAAACCAAGAAAAAAAAAATGACCATAAAGGAAGTTCCTGTAATCACCTGGTTTGCTTTCTAGGTAAGGGTTTCAGTAAAACTGAACACTTCTGAACAACAACAAAAAAATTTGTACAGACTCTGGAAATCGGCCACATTTACTCTGGATGAAATTCTTTCTGCCAGTTTTTTTAAAAAGGTGGGGAACAGGTCTATTAATTACTAAGGGTAGTACAAGTACCAAACAGAATTTGCTTCCTTTCTAAATATACACAGTTTCCTATAAAGTATAGCACATTTTGCAGCTCATGGTGAATTTTCTGATGGTTTTGCAACAGCACTCTTCTTCCTCTCCAAAACAATCTCATTCCTAGTCTGCTGTTTCTGTTTCCTCATCTGCACTTAGCAGATCATGCTTCAGTGACTTAGAAATCCTAGCCACCGAAATTCAAGCCAAAGTTTGAATTGACACAAGAAGGGGGGGAATTCAAGTAATTAAACTACACTTGGAAGGGAGAATGGTTTTACCTCCTATGACTCTATAGCGTCCTCTTTTAATCCAAACTAGTCTCTAATTTTAAGGAAGGAAAACTTACAAAAAGTTATTTCTAATCTAAGGAATGGTTTTTTATCTTATAGTTCTCTTGGCATCATCTTCCAATTTTACCCTCTGGCAATGACACAAAACCATGAAGACCATTCCACATGTTAACAATGCATTCTTCAAGTGAAATAGTTCAGTGCTTTGGGAAGTTTCATCAATTAAGGACTTATTCAAATTGTTGCAAATTAACATGAACTTAATTTAGAAACCAAAAGTGAAAAAAAAAAAAAAAAAGACTGTAGCAAGGTTGGAGATAACGCCTGGATAGGTAGATAATAACCATGCTCTAGAGTACTGAGATTCAGTTCCTTCCATTTTATGAATTAGAAGATCCCCTTGAAAAGCTTTTTTAAAAATAAAATAAAACCACCATTAAAATAGTACCACTCATTCTGAAATAACATTATATAGTTAAAAGTTGGAAACTTTAGGAAACTGATATAATAAAATGGTCTGGAAGAACAGTAACTATATTAATGAGCTTCTACACCAAAGATCAAAAGCTCTATCAAAAAGTTAAACAAAAAAATTAACAACTGTCTATTTTTTGCTTGGCTAAATTCTCATCCTACTATTAAGCACCTTATAACATACCTTTGTAGAATGCCATTTTCCTGGGGTATTACACCATTGATAGCTGCCTGCAAATAAAAAACAAAGAAAGCCATTTAAAAAAAAACAACAACAACAACAGAAAAATGCTCAGAGACAGGTGGGGTGGAGAACACTGTACAGGAAAACAAGTATACTTTGAAAAATAAAATTTTAGGAGCACCAGGGTAGCTCAGATGGTTAAGTGTCTGCCTTCAGCTCAGGTCATGATCCCAGGAGTCCCTCATCTGGCTCCCTGCTCAGCAGGAAGCCTGCTTCTGCCTCTCCTTCTACTGCTCCCTCTGCTCATGCGCTCTTGTTCTGTCAAATAAATATAATCTTTAAAAATAAAATAAAATTTAAACAAAACACTAAATGTTTTCTTAATAATACAAAATATTCTCTAAAATATTTCTCTACTTACTATGATAACACCGTATTTTGGGAAACTAAAAAAAAGCAAAACAAAACAAAACAAAAAACATGCATTTGGCATATAATATCCCCAAATCTTGAGTCATAAAAAGTTTACTTTCACAGTCTTCATTCAAGCAAAACACCCACAAAAACCAATGTTTAAGAATGTCAGAACAAGTAAAATAAGTACCTTAAAGTTTTTTTAACTTATTTTCTTCTTCAGATTGAGGAGTAAGATACAAAATCACAAATGAAAAAATGGACTCAAGAAATAAAATCAGTCTTTTATGTTATAATTATTCTTAGTAAAAAGAACATTTAGAAGGAAAAAACACAGAGGCAAAAATTCTCTGATAAACAAAATACCATGATTGTACCAGGTTACAAAAGGAAACAGGAATATCACAGGAATGTAAGTTTCCTTATATAAAACATTCCTGAAGTCGGTCTCTAAGCTAACAAGTCTCCAGTTACTTGGAACATAGCACAGTACTAACATGATATGGGCATTTTTGCAGGCTACTGAGCAAGCACGCTGTGACATCCTGGATTGCAGGCAGTTCACTGCAGGGTAACAAACATTCCCCGGAGGAAAAAACTTGGCGTTTCCAACTTTGCCTCTGTGTCATAACAACTTCCCTTCCCTTGCCCATCCAAGTCCACATCAAAATGAAAAAGGGTAAAAAAAAGGGGGGAGCGGGTAATGCTTCAGTGTTTTATCAGCTGCCTAGAAATCAATTCCCAAAAGGAGTTTGTGTATTTTGTGAAACATTAACTTAAATTATTTGTCAGAAGTGGATCAAGTTTACAATATTATTCTGTTGAATGGAAATAAAGTAGAAGGTAAGATGCTTGCTATGAATTTTGAGAGCTGTAATGCTCCACTGGCAAAATACAAAGATATTCACAAATACAGACAGTGGATTCCACAGACCCCTGACAACCTGGAGGCTCATAAATCCTGAGTCAAACAAATACTAAAATGAGTTTTCAAAGCCACAAATTCAATGGAAGCATCTCTGTCTACTTCCAGGTCAATTATCTCTTTTCTTTTGATAGCAATGGCTCCACACAGAAATATCCCCTTTGCTAAAAAATAGAAAATAGTGAAAGAATTTTCTATGGTGTTGGAAAAGAAACAAAATGCCAGAGTTTGGAAAGATTTTGTTCAAATTTTCACTAGGGAATTCAAGGTATAATGGAAAGAATACTAAGGATTTACAAAGTCCAAAATTTGAACCTAGACTTTTCCACTTACAAATTTTATGACCTTAATATGTTCTACACTCATCGAACCTCTTTTGAGCCTCAGTTTCCTCATCTGTATAATGAGGTAATACTATTTCCTTAGCCAAAATAGGCCTATCTTTGTGTTCCTCAAAAGCATCAAATTCTATTTTTCTTAGGTCTTTTGAAGATAGTATGTTTGTTTGAAATGCCTTTTCCCCATTTCTTGTCTGGCTAAATCTTAATCATAACTGAAGTTTGTTAGATACACTTTTTCAAAAAATTCTTCTTAATCAACCCCCCATCTATATAGGCTTACTCTCACATAGAACACTGTGCTTTTCCTTCATAGTAACTGACAATTACTTATTTGGTGAATACTTGTTTTTTATCTGTAGGCTATGTGACAGACAAGATAACAGTAATTTTGTTCATTACTTTATCCCAGTTGCCTAGCACAGCACAGGCATTAAATGACACCCGATATTTATTTGTTAAATTAATGAGCTGGAGGAGTACCAAAAAACAAAAACAGGGATGCCCAATTGGCTGAGTCGGTTGAGCAACCTACTCTTGATTTCAGCTCATATCATGATCTAGGGTCCTCGAATCAGGCCCCAGGTTGGGCTCTGTGCTCAGCAGCGAGTCTGCTTGAGGATTCTCTTTCCCCATCTCCCTCTGCCCCCTCCTACACACACTCTCTCTCTAAAGTAAAAATAAATAAATCTTTAAAAAACAAATACCAAAAAAAAAAAAAAAAAAAAAAACACAAAGACAACACCTCAACAAAGCACAAAAAGCTTCCTAGATGAAATCATGTCTCAAGACTGTAGAATAAGTGGGGGTGCCTGCGTGGCTCAGTCAACTGAGCAACCGACTCTCAGTTTTGGCTCAGGTCATGATCTTAGGGTTGTGGAGTCAAGCTCCATGAAGGACTCCATGCTCACCAGGGAGTTTGCTTGAAGATTCTCTCCCTCTGCCCCTCCCCCTGCTCCTGCAGATGCACACATATTCTCTCTCTCCCTATCTCTCTCAAATAAATAAATAAGCCTTAAAAAAAAAAAAAGACTGAAAGATAAGTGAGAAGTAGCAAGATGGCGTAGAGGGCAACACTATGCAGAAGGATCAGTGACATACCTCCACTTTCGTTTTCTAAGACCTTAGGATCATTTTAAATAATGTATTTGTTTTTGGGTAGAAAGTTAGTCCTTGACCTCAACCTATTTTGTACATAAATATGTAAAATGTAATCCAGAATGAAGGTACAATAAAAGTATTATTTGCTAAAAGGAATCTAGAATAGGGAGAGAGATTTTTGGGAAGATTAAGGAAAGTCTCAGAAAAGAGATAGCATTTGATCTGGACATCAAACAGTAAGTGGATATAGAAGCAAAGGAAAATTTCATATGAGTTCAATTTTGAACATGTTAACTTCAAAGTGACAGTAGGAATCATTTGTTTACTTAACAAATATGTATTAATTGCCAACTACATACCAAGCTCTAGGCTAGGCAATGGAGATATACTAATGGACATAACATAGCTTGCCTTCTAGCAAGGACAAAAATATATTCAACAATTAATTTTACTATAAGCAGTTCAGGTAATATCCAAATGGAACCAAAGTAATTTAAAAATTCAAAGCCAGTAAAGCAATATATGTTAAAGGCAAATAAAAACAGCCCTAAAAATATTTTAATTCCCTCCCCCTGTAAGCTTTTTTCTTTGGTGAAGAGTAGTTGAGACAAAGAGTCTTGTGAAATTCATACATATAAGAAATAGAGGAGAGAAAGCTAAAGACAAAAACAAAACAATAAAAATAGAAGGATTAGATATGAGGGAAAAGACCAGGAATATGTCACTGAAGGGGCAAAGAAGGTATTATAAGGAAGGATTAGACAAAACTGAAAAATGTGAAAATGGTCTAATAGTATGAGGTCTGAGAAGAGATTATTAGACATATTTTTAAAGTTTTAGTAAAAATTAAATTATAAAAGGCTAAGAAATACATGGGAAATAAAGTAAGTACAACTAACTCTTGAAATAGTATGAAAAGTATAAAAATAGGAGTATCCTTATATTACTCATTATTTTCTGTATAATACAGATCACTTATTAACAGACCAGCATTTTTCCAGATGTTTCTTCAGTAATGCTTCAATAATTACATCACAGAATTATGATTAGCTTTATTTTTTTATTTTTTAGATTTCTTTGAGAGCGAGAGAAAGTGAAAGAGCGAGAGAACATCAGCTGGGGGGTGGGGAGAGAAGCAGACTCCCCACTGAGCAGAGAGCCCAAAGTGGGGCGGGCTCAACCCAGAACTCCAAGATCATGACCTAAGCCAAAGACAGATGCTTAACCAACTGAACCACCTAGGTGCCCCATATCATTAGCTTTATTCTTATTAGCAGCCTCCTCACCTGGCCAATTTCCAAATTACTTATTACAGATCAGTAAAACTAAATACGTAACACATTTAAGTTATAAGAATTTATAAACAGAAAAAGTATTTAGAATTTTATGAAAATAGAAATGATAAATTTTTATTACATATATAATCATATATATTATTAGTTGATAGAATTAAAAGTATAGGCAACTCTACATATACCACATGTTTGGAAAGCCTGTGAACTAGGAAAATAATATTTACTTT
The DNA here is from genome assembly GCF_002288905.1 of Enhydra lutris kenyoni. NCBI lineage: Eukaryota > Metazoa > Chordata > Mammalia > Carnivora > Mustelidae > Enhydra > Enhydra lutris. The sequence continues at coordinate 20,344,655 of NW_019154093.1, forward strand.
TTTTTTCTCCAGAGAAGGAGGGGAAAGGGATAGAGAGAGAGGGAGACAGAAAATCTTAAGCAGGCTCCACCCCCAGCACAGAGCCTGATGTAGGGCCTCATCTCACAACCCTGAGGTCATGATCTGAGCTGACATCAAGAGTTAGACACTTGGGGCACCTGGGTGGCTCAGTGGGTTAAGCCACTGCCTTCGGCTCAGGTCATGATCTCACAGTCCTGGGATCGAGCCCCGCATCAGGCTCTCTGCTCAGCGGGGAGCCTGCTTCTCCCTCTCTCTCTGCCTGCCTCTCTGCCTACTTGTGATCTCTGTCAAATGAATAAATAAAATCTTAAAAAAAAAAAAATAAGAGTTAGACACTTAACTGACTGAGCCATCCAGGCGCCCAAGTAATACTGGCTTTGTTGTGTCCATTAACCATTTTTTTTCACCTCCTGAAAATACTTAAAATATAGGAAAATTACTTTCTAAATTAGTATAATTTTGTTCAATTATTTGAAATTATTATTCTATGGCATGTCAGAGTCAAATAATTTCAAAATACCTAAAAAATAAACTTTGGACCCACAAAGTACTAATATTTTAGCATTCACAACTCTGCTCTTGCCATCAAGTGAATTCTTCCAACAAACCCAGACTTTCTCTCCTCCAATCACACTGATCCTTTATAAAGAACATCCTCTTTTCCACCAGTTCAAATTCACTCATTCTTTTATTCCCTGAACACAGTGTTTTAGGACCAGAGGGAAAACAAAAATGACAAGACATGTTCTTCCAGGACAGGCAGTTATAGAAACAACTAATTGAAACAACTAATATGAAACAACTAATTGAAACAACTAATATGAAAGGCAATGGGACCATGAAGAAAGAAATGCCTATTGTTGCCTAGTGGAGATGCAAACCCAGATGTGAATCATTTTCTTCAAGAAAATTTAATTGATTCACACCACCTTTTTCTCAATGATTTTTCTTTTTTTTAAGTTTTTATTTAAATTTCAGTTAGTTAACATACAGTGTAATATTAGCTTTGGTGTACAACTTAGTGATTTAACACTTCCATCATCCAGTGCTCATCACAAGTGCCCTCCTTAATCCCCATCACCTATTTAACCCATCCTCCCCCCACCTCCCCTCTGGTAACCATCAGTTTGTTCTCTATAGTTAAGAGTCTGCTTCTTGGTTTGCTTTAAGTCTCAATGATTTTACACTGTTTTGTACTTACAAAGTACTCATGCATCTCAGTCATTTATCTGAATATTTCATTCATTCATTCCAACATCAACCCATCCAATAAATATTTAGTAACTTACCTAGAACAATTCTGGGTACTGAGGAAACAACAAAAGTAGTAGATTTAAGTGTCCATGCTAAATTCACAAAATTATCCCCCCTTCGTGTTTTTGCCCTGAGTAGAGCCAATGAGAAGTTCTGTAAAGGCCCATCATTCTACAGCCATGAATTGTGGAATTTTTACCTTTTACCTTATATGGGGATAAAACACTATCCTGTGTGTCTCCTCTACTCTCATACTCTACTACCAACAACACTATTTTACTTGACACCAGATGTGTGGGTTTTCTACACATCAAGCAATTCTGCAACACCAGCTAGGTGTCCTACAATTTAACTCAATTCTGACACTATCTACCTAGAGACAGCATTGGATCCCACAAGTTAAGGGCTCAGTCACACAAGCCTACTCCCCTCAGATGCTAAGTACAAGTCCAGACTTGTTATCAGTGCCTCTGACCTACTGGCTAAAAATCAGTCGTTCCCACAATCCTCTCTTCCATTCAATTAATTTGCTAGAGTGGTTCAAAGAACTCGGGAAAACATTTTACTTATTAGATTACTGACTTATTATAAAAGGATATAACTCAGGAACAGCCAGATAGAAGAGGCACCTAGAGAAAGGCATATAGGAAGGCATGCTGAGCTTCCATGCTCTCTCTGGGCACACTCTCCCCCCTCACATCCTCATGTATTCACCAACCTGGAAGCTTCCCAACGTGTATTACTGGGATTTTTAGGAGGCTTCATTACACAGGCATGAACCATCACTAACTCAATCTCTAGTCCTTCTCCCCTTCATAGAGGATGGGGGTAGGAATGATAGTTCTAAGCTTCTAATCATGGTCTGGTCTTTCTGGTGATCAGCCCCCATCCTGAAGCTATCCAGGTGCCAAAATCTCCTCAATAGAACAAAAGTCACTCCTATCACCCAGGAAATTCCAAGGGATTTAGTAGTTCTACATCAGGAACCAAGGTCAAAAACCAAATATTAGAACAAAAGATAATACTAGATTCTTACCACTTAAGAAGTTATAAAGGTTTTAGATCTCTGTTCCAGGAACTGGGGGAGAGACCAATATATATTTTTTCTATTATTTCACAGACCTCATTAGTATTATGTTAATCAAATGAACTATTAAAAAAAAAAGGGTCCATTTTGGGATGAAACTTCCTCAGCTATGCAAGTAAAAGGCCAGAGAAACAAAAGTAGTAGATTTAAGTGTCCACACTAAATTGCAGAGTTCTAAAGAAAGACAATGAGATTATGGTGGAAAGCCAATGAGGCCTCGAAAAGATGCTTAACACAATTTTCTCCTCTTTCTGGAGCAGAAAGGAAAAATTTTTTTTCTCATAAACTATTATTTGATTTTCTGTAAGCATCTGTAACAGATAATTTCCAACAATCTACTATATTTAAATTCTTCTAAATGTTCTTTCAAATTCCTACTTCCCAAGTATGTTAATCACTGTGATAACCTTTTCCTAAGCCTTCTTCAAGTACTCTACTGTATGACTCAAAAGCTGATGACTCTTCCTTCCATTTACTATAAACTTCAATAGAGGAATATATATGATCTCTATGGAGGCAAAAGAGTGGAAGTAATTTGAATGCCAGGAAAAAAAAGCTGGGAAGAAGGTGTGTTTTGAACACTTTGAACCAAGTGTTAAAGCAGGGCTCTCCTGGGGTAAAAAGCAGAGTAAGAGCGGTCCAGGCAAGGGGGTATTTTTTGTCTGTCTGTCTGTCTATTTATTTATGGTAAGTCTGTTCCGGAAATGGAAAGTAGTTTTGTGTGGCTTCAGCAAAGGTTTGGGTCAGGAAGCAGCAAGGACGAGCTAGTTGGGAAAGTAAGCAAGAGTTAAATTATGAGAATCAATACAAATACAGGTATTTAAAGTTTTATTTAACCTGAAGATAATGTGCAGGCAACTGCTACAACTGAAATTTGCCTTTCAGGAATATCATTTGGTCAGAATGCGAAATACGAACTGAAAAGAGAAAGTTGTTGAGAATGATGCTCAGGCTTCTGGCTTGGGTGACTGAATAGGCCACTTCTGCTCCAGTCCTCCCAATCAACACAACTGGTAAGCAATTCAAAATTCCATAGCTCAAGTCAAAAATCATATAGTCATCCTCAATTCCTTTCTCTTACATTCCACATCTGACCTATAAGAAATTCTTTATTCTACCTCTAAAATGTAGAATCTGACCAATCTTTTCTATTACCACCCTAGTCTAAACCACCATCCCTCCTCTGAATTGGTATTTCAATAGTCTCCAAACCAGTCTACCTGCTTCTATCTTTGCCCCATTGCTTACTGCATGTTCACACAGAAGCCAGCATGGTACTTACAAATGTTAAGTCAAAACCATATTATTCTTCCCATATTATCAGAGTAAAGGTCAAAGACCTCATTCTGACTTTAAAGACTACATTAGCTGACTCCAGCTCCTTCTCTGACATCATCTTCTTCCACCACCCCTGAGGTCACTTACTCTAGTCGATCTGATTTCCTTACAATTTCTTAAGCAAGTAAAATATGCTCCCACATTAAACTGCTTATATTTATTCTTCTCACTGCCTGCAATGCCCTTCCTTTAGATATCCACATATCTCACCCCCTCACTTCAGTCAGGTTTCTACTCAAAGGTCATTTCAGAGAGATCTTCCCTAGTCATTCTATCCAAAAGAGAATTCCTCTAGCCATGACACTCTACCTATTTGTCTCCTTCTTTGTTATCTGTCTTCCCGCACTAGAATGTGAGATCCAAATGACTTTATTTTGTTCACTGATGTGTCCTCAACACTAACTGTACCTCATCCCTCAGCAGTGTGAGTTAACATATACTGAATACATGAATGAATAAGTGAATGTATACCATGAACCCAAGAACATGAGCAAAGGGACAGGCTGGTGAGGACAGTAAGATCTGAGGCATTCAGTTTTAGGCATGCTGATTTTGAAGTACACATGGGACATGCATGAAGAGACGTCCTATAGACTGTTAAGAATCTAAAATGTGTGAGATCAAGATACCAAGTTTTGGAGTCACGAGTCGTCTACTTTAAACATATTTGGAAAGGGGTGCCTGGTGGCTCAGTTAGTTAAACGTCTGTTGATTTAGGGTCAGTTCGTGATCTCAGGGTCATGAAATCGAGTCCGATGTCTTGTTCCACACTGGCATGGAGGCTGCTTAAGATTCTCTCTGTCCCTTTCCCCTGCCCCTCTCTACCTCCACATGCTCTTTAAAAAAAAAAAAAAAAAAGTGTTTGGAAAAAATTAAACTACCAAAAGATCCAGAAGTCTCACTTCTGGGTATATATCCAAAATCACTGAAAGCAAGTTCTCAGAGAGATGTTTGTACACCAAAATTCACAGCAGCACAATTCACAATAGCCAAGAGGCAGAAGCAACCCAAATGCCCATTAACAGCAATGGATAAAGAAAATGTAGTATATACATACAATGGAATAGTATTCAGCTTTTAAAAAGAAGGAAATACCATTACAGGCTATAACATGGATAAATCTTGAGGACATTATGTTAAGTGAAATAAGCCAAAAATTGGCAAATGTCAAAAAATAACAAATACCATATAATTCTACTCATATGAAGTACCTAGAATAGTGGAATTCATAGAAACAGAAAGTAGAATAGTAGTTACCAGGAGCTGGGAGGAGGGAAAAGGGAAAGTTGTAGATTAATGGGTATAGAGTTTCAGTTTGGCAAGATGAAAACATTCTGGAGATCTGTTTCACAACAATGTGAATATATTTAACACTACTGAACTATATACTTAAAAATGATTAAGATGATATAGTCCATGTTATGTGTTATAAAACCATATTTTTTAGTCTTTGCAGAAGTCTTAAGAGTGGATTAAGTTTATGTGAAATGAGGAAATAGTGTGAAGAAAAGCCTCATGATGGAACTTCTGAAATGCCAACATTTCAGGAGTATGTAGGAAAAGTAAAATCAGAGAAAATATTAAATAGAAGTATCAGAGAAGTAGGAGGAGATAGATATAGACATCCTAGCCTCAATACAAATCTCAGTTACAGTTACATATATGCATTAACCAAATTTTTAAAAGTGAAACTGGCCCTTAGGGAATTCACCAACTACGATGACCTACTGTCATTAATAGAAAATGTGTAAAAAGGAGATGGCATACAAACATTAATTTTTATATATTCTTTTTTATCTTTTTTTTAAGCAAAAAGACCCCTACAGTAACAATTCATATTCAGTATTTAGTTCTCTCTGATCTATAATCTACTATAATTTAATGGGGTCAACTATGGGATGTTCTATGTCCTGTAGTCTGGCAGATCTGTTTTCAAATCCTAGTTTTATCACGTGCTCATTAGCTGTGTGACTTTGACCATGTTAACTGAAGTACTCTAAGATTTAGTTTCCCCATCTACAAACAGGAGGTAATAATACCAACTTAATATACAAGATTGTTTGTTATAACAATTAAATGAGATAATACAAAAGTACTCTACAAATGTTAGCCACCATAATTATTCATCCTTATCACGTATTGTTTTTGTTTTAGGCTATTCTGTTACATACTATATACCACTGGTGCATAAATGTCTGCCTCATGCTGGGCTAGAAAGACAGATATATTAAATTCCTGCTCCCAGTGATTAAAATTCAGGTAGTCTGGAATGGGGTCCAGATTTTTTTTTCCTCTCCCAAACTCTTCAAGTGATTCTTATGCACAGCAAGGTTTGGGAACAACTTTAAATATTTTAGAGATCTATAAAAAATCCTTTATTCTGACATTACATATATAATCTTTTAATTCCCCCAAACCATTTATTATTCTAGGAGTTACCTAAAGACATAGATATAGGCATAGAAGTTACCTAAAGGCACAGATCCTTCAGAATCTCACATTATTAAATATGCTCAAAGTGAGGAGTAGAGGCTCTTAAGCCAAAAACCCATTGCTTTCTTTTTTCTTTTTTTTTTAATTTTTAAAAAGATTTTATTTATTTATTTGACACAGAGATCACAAGTAGGCAGGGAGGCAGGCTCCCCGCCGAGCAGAGAGCCCGATGCAGGGCTCGATCCCAGGATCTTGAGACCATGACCTGAGCCGAAGGCAGAGGCTTAACCCTCTGAGCCACCCAGGCACCCTGAAACCCATTTTTTTCTATCTCCATTATTTACAGTTGTATAATCTTGAGAAGGTTCTCTCCCAGTTCTCTCCTCAGTAAAATGGAAGCGATAACCCTACTTGTTCACTGGGATTTTATGAAACTCGTTAACACACACTAAGTGCTTAAATGGTACTTGATACATAGTAAAATTCTCAATAAAGATGAACTGCCTTTATTCTAACATTTGTCATAACAAGATTTTTTTTTTAATTCCAATATAATTAAAGTACAGTGTTACATTAGCTTCAGGTGTACAATATGGTTCACTCAACATTCTATACATTACTCAGTGCTCACCACAGTAAGTATACTCTTAATGACCCCCACCTTTCCTCCGATAAATAGGTTTATTTTCTATATTTAAGAGTCTGCTTTTTTTGTTTCTCTTCCTTTCTTTTGTTTCTTAAATTCTACAATAAGTGAATCATACAGTATTTGTCTTTCTCTAAGGTATTTCAGTTAGCATTATATCCTCTAAATCCACCCATGTTTGTCATACCAAGATTTATTCTTGTTTAAAATCACAAATAGTTTTTTTTTTTAAAGATTTTATTTATTTATTGGACAGAGAGAGATCACAAGCAGGCAGAGAGGCAGGCAGAGAGAGAGGAGGAAGCAGGCTCCCTGCTGAGCAGAGAGCCCGATGCGGGGCTCGATCCCAGGACCCTGAGATCATGACCTGAGCCAAAGGCAGCGGCTTAACCCACTGAGCCACCCAGGCGCCCCTCACAAATAGTTTTTAATCACAAAATTCTGAAAAAAGGAATAGACTCTATAAAAAAAGAGAAATCTTTCCACTCACAACACTTATCTTTTGCAGACAACTTATTTCTCTCTCTTCACTATTTAAATAATGGTCTACATCATCAAAATATTCTATCCCTTAGAGATAAAATGATGAAACTGAAGTACAAGAAAAGTGAGTATTTCAATAGCCCTACAATCCCAAACTTAAATTTTTAACCTGTTTTTTTTTAAATCAATCTATTGCTATTTATTTTTGTAGTAAAAAGTACAATTGGTAACCCTTAAAGAGCTCCTAACAGCCAAATATTTAGTTTTAATAAGTTCTAATTTGATTTTTTTCCCCTTCAGGGAAAGAAAACAGCAGAACAATTTAAGAAATATAACCATCCACAATCTGTTTTCGGTTAAATACAAAAAATGTTCATTGAGTCCTTCCAAGTAGATATCACTATCAAAATAGCTCAACATGCAGCATCAGGACTGCTGCAGACCAAATTCAGGACAAAGAAACACAAGGCAGATCCGAAGATAAATAATGGTACCAAGAGATTTACCCCTGTCAAGTAAGTATCTATGAATGAAAAGCCAAAGAGCAAACTAGGAAAACCATATAGCTAGGATCTAAAGGATCTGGCAACCAAGATTTCATTTACTAAAAGCAAAAATTAGAAAAAGTGGTTTCTGGGGCGCCTGGGTGGCTCAGTGGGTTAAAGCCTCTGCCTTCGGCTCAGGTCATGATCCCAGGGTCCTGGGATTGAGCCCCACATCTGGCTCTGCTCAGCAGGGAGTCTGCTTCCCCCTCTCTCTCTGCCTACCTCTCTACTTGTGATCTCTATCAAATAAATAAATAAAATCTTTTTTTAAAAAAAGGTGGTTTCTGTGACAGTCACTTACTTCCCTTCCTCAGGTTCTTTGCCCCTCCTGAGGAAACATGGTACTTAAGACTTTGGTTAGCATCATATAAAGACCTACTCACCCCTCTCTTCTCCACTTAGTATATTTATTGCCTTCTGCTTTAATCAATGAATGTAAAAAGAGGAAGTGTAAAACTGCCAACTAATCTGCCTTTTCTAGATTCAGATTATAAGCGAAAAACCTAAAAAAGATAGAAATGTCTGAAGGTTAGCAGTATGAAGGATTTATGGAGGCAGATACTCCAGTATTAAAGGGAAGCTAACAAGCCAGATCTGCTCTATGTTACAAGCATCAACACAAGGAAAACACTCTTCCTTGTTAGTAGGGGTCCTAAATATGGCTGTCTCCATTTTGGGGCTGACGGAACATCTAAAATCAACTTAATTCAGGAAAGTAGGTTGCAATTACTCTGTACTAATTTAAAAAAGAAGAAGAAATGTGCTAAGGTATTGTGGATAACACATGGACAAAGCAGCCCCAAGGAGGAGCTTCCCTCCTCCTGGGAAGCAAGGAGGAAAAATAAGAATACATTAAGTAGAATACAGAAAGTGTCTCTATCTCAATAAATGACAACACCATTCTTCCAGTTCATCCAGTCAAAACCTTTGGTGTCATCCTTGACTTCCTCCTTCCCATTTATTCAAAAGTTCTGACAGTTAAAATGTTAAAACACATTCAGAATTTAATCACATTGCACTGCTATGTGCCATGTGAAGCCTCCATCTTCTCTCTCCTGTTATATTGCAAGAGCCTCCTGATTTCCTTGCATTGCCCTTGCTCATCTTTAGTGTATTCCCATCAGAGCGGCCATAATGAAGCTACTAAAATATAAGTCAGACCATGTCAATCCTTTACTCAAAATCTTCCACTTTCTCTCTGAGATTAAAAAAAAAAAAAACGACATCCTTAATATCCCTTTTTTCCCCCCCCCCCCTATAATTTTTCCGCCCCCCCCCCCCCCCCCCGCCTTTTCCTGAGCCACACTTGTCTTCTTGATGTTCCTGGAAAATGGAAGCCTGATTTCCCACTTCAGGGTAATTGTAGTTACTATTCCGCCTGCCTGAAATGGTCTTGCCCCCAGATACATGGTACATTCACTAACTCCCTTCCGCCAGGTCTTTATTCAATTGTCACCTACCCACCTTTTCTAGAAAACTACAGACACCCACCCAACAAACGTTTATCATCCTTCTCTGTTTTGATCCCCCCCCCCTTAGGAATGATAAATTTCTGGGGCGCCTGGGTGGCTCAGTTGATTAAGCGTCTGCCTTCGGCTCAGGTCATGATCCTGGAGTTCTGGGATGGAGTGCCGCATCAGACCCCCTTCTCAACAGGGGGTCTGCCTCCCCCTCTGCCCCTCATCCTGCACTCATGCTCGTGCTCTCTCTCTCTCTCTCTCAAATAAATACATAAAACCTAAAAAAAAAAAAAAAAAAAAAAAAGAAATGGTTACTTTCTGACACACTATGTTACCTATTTATATCATTTGTAGTTTGTCTCCTATGAATATGTAAGCACCATGAAGACAGAGATTCTTACCTGTTTTGGTTCACTGCTATACTCCTACCACTGAGATGAAATCTTTGCTTATAGTAAATCCTCAAAAAATATCTTCTGGTGAATTTATGAATGGAAGTATTAAGTGAATTAATTAGAACTAATTAGTATAAAGTGAATTAGATGTCTTTTTGGACCTAGAGGAACGAAGAGGGAAGGAAGCAACATGTGCAAGGAACTATGTAAAATAAATCACACATCAGTACATGTCTCATTTAATCCTCACTCCATGAAGCAAGTGTGATGAAGAAAATGACATTCTGCAATCAGAGAAAGATAATTATCATATGATCTCACTGATATGAGGAATTTGAGAGGCACAGCGGGGGGTCATGGGGGAAGGGAAGGAAAAATGAAGTAAGATGGGACGGAGGGAGACAAAACATAAGAGAACCTTGATCTCAGAAAACAAACTGAGGGTTGCTGGAGGGGAGTGGGGTGGAATGGATGGGGTGACAGGGTAATGGACATTGGGGAGGGTATGTGCTATGGTGAGTGCTATGAATTGTGTAAGACTGATGATTCACAGACTATATCCCTGAAACAAATAATACATTTTATGTTAATATAAAAAAAAAGAAAAAAATGACATTCTGGGAGAATAAGTGGTTTATCCAAGATCATACAGAGTAACATTCAAATTCAGGCCTCTCTGACTCCCAGAAGTCCTGATCTTTTCACCACAAAGCAATTTGGGTTTTTTTTTCCCTTGACAACAACATAAGGAAAGGGTGTACCTTGTGTTTCAGATGAACACAGTATAAAGCTCTGTACTATACTAACAATACTAGTATCTGCTAACAATACTAATATCCTTGGATCAGTAATTCTATTTTAGAAACCGAGATATTAATGCATCTTTGATCTGTGTCTGTATGAGTGAAGGGAAGGTGCTGACTGCGGTGATAAACTATCGGTAAGGAGAGAAGTTTGACGATTACCATCAGTATGATCATTTCTAGACATGAACTCATTAAATTCCTGAGGTTATAGACACCTTCCAGACTACAGCTACCCAAAAGAACTTTCTGCAATGATAGAAATAATTTATATCTGCTACTGCATAATACACTAGCCACTAGCTCCATGTGGCTATCGATCACTTGAAGTATAGCCAGTGTGACCAAGGAATTGAATTATTATTTAATGATTAATGTAATTATTAAATTAACCATTTAATTTAAATTGAAATACCCACATAAGGATAATAACATCTATATTGGATGTGTCTATACACACTGTTCTAGACTCTCCATTCTAACTCAGCTATATCCTTCACCTCACTCACCTCACCACCTTGGTCACTTGTAATACTTTGATCCACTTTAGATGATGACACTGCATATATGGCAAAGTTCTTTTTCCAAAACTGTCCCAAAGGAAAAAGGAAATTACCCTATAGTTGAGTTCTTAAAACTATTTTATTTTTGAAGAAGAAAAAACTGTTTACAAAAGATATAGAGTCTAAAACTATTTCAGGCAAAACTAGTTTTGGATATTGAAAACAGGTTCCCTGATGAGATCGGCTTAAAAAGATGGCAAAGAACTTCAGCACTGACTTTCTAATTAGGCAAGGGAGGAGGGGGAGGAATAATAATTTCACAATTAAAACTTTAGATGTCATTATAAATAAGCCTGTTAAAGACTGGGTTTGAAAGGGTTTCATGGTAGAGCTCATGAACAGAATGAGTTCTTGTGACTTGAGATTAAAATTCCCAGGAAAAGGGGCGCCTGGGTGGCTCAGTTGGTTAGGCAACTGCCTTCGGCTCGGGTCATGATCCTGGAATCCTGGGATCGAGTCCCACATCGGACTCCCTGCTCGGCGGGAAGTCTGCTTCTCCCGCTGATCTCTCTCTCCTCTCATGCTCTCTCTCTCTCTCTCTCTCAAATAAATAAATAAAATCATTAAAAAAAAATTAAAATTCCCAGGAAAAGTACCATATCCAGATATTTTAAATGCTCTATCTCAAACCACTTAAACAAAAATTAAGATTATGCGCTCTGAATAATTGGGAGACTAACTCTGGTTAGTGAAGAAGACACTAATGTTTAAAATACATGTGAAAGGTTTGAATAATGTTTCATGAAGCAAGTAGAAAAAAGATAATACTCTAAGGCGACATTTTATATTACATAATTTTAAATCTGTATGTATAACTTAATAAGCTAAAGTTAATGTCTATTTCTTACACAAGCTTAAGAAAAAGTTTACATATTCAGGCTGATCAAAATATTTTCATTATCTTATCACTAAAAAATGAGAATCATCTTATATTTAGACATGAACAACAAATTCTTATTTTTATTTTAAAAGCAGCTGGATTCATCCACTCTAGCCAATCACAAGGCCCACCTCAAGTTTCCCTTCCATCTCCCAGCATTCTCAATCATTCTCACACTCTCTCAATTTTTGTTGCCTAAACTTACTTGAAGACACTTAGTTACACATATATTTTGCCTTGTAATATTTATGCTTTTTTCCCTCTGTGTTTTTTGTCCCCAGAGTCTTAAGCTCACACAGACAAAAGCCATGCATTACTTCTTTGCAGTAACCATAGCACTTAGAGCTGAGTGATTTCTAGAAGACAGAAGGAAAGCTATGGATCTAATGCTCCAAATATCTAAGGAATGACAAGACAAAATTGTTCTCAATCTGCTATACAACAGATTTGCAGGACAATTTCTCAAACTCAATAAATTTGAGAAATTTGTACAAGATCGGCACTACTAAAATTCAGGTTCTTTTCAGATCCTTTACTGATTGACTACCATCTGATTGACACACTGTTGAAAAGCTCTAACACCCTCCTCACACCACTACCCTCACACTCCTCCACTTCTTTCACTGCTACCACCAGAAAGTCTGAAAGGAAGATGGAGAAGAAAGATAGTAATAGTTACTGGCAGTGGAGAAAATACATGAGTCCAGGGCACATAATTTCATGGTAAATTAATCCGTGTCCACTTTGGAAATGGCTTGGGTACTAATAATTAGATAACAGCACAGACATTTCCATTCAGAAAAGAATCACAATTAACAGAAGATAAGGGATCACAAATAATTAAGGCCTAAACATAAGTAGTATGAATCATTTACCATCTTGCTAAACCAACGAAGGGAAAAGGCTCCAGGCTGATGAGAATCAAAAACTGAGCAAACCCAAATCGTTTTCTTCACTGCTTAATATCACTAGGGACAGGAACAAAATAAATATAGAGAGAGAATGCAATACAGTAATTAATAATTCCAGTTCTAGAGTTTTAGAGATCTAGGTTCAGATAAGAGGTCTATCATTGACAAAATGTGTCATTTTAGGCAAGTCAATATACAAAATGGAAGGTGATAATAACACATTTCCTAGGGTGGGTGTGAGAATTGATGAGAAAAAAAGGATACAGACTGCTTTGGATAAGACCTAATGTATGGAAAGTAGTCAATATGCTTATTTTTTATTTGAAGTAGGAGAAGCTGAGCTTTTCAATTCAGTTTTGATGCTCTGGGCAAGCAATTTCAGGTAATAAGAGTGTTAGATTGGAAGTCAGGAAACTTGGGTTCATGACCTGGTTTTTTCAATCACTTGTTCTTTGACCTTGGCTAATTTCTTCATCTCTTTGGGCCTTTAAGTTATCAAATCTGTAAAAATAAAGGGGCTGGGCTAAATAATCTTGTATTCTTCAGCATTCCCCAGAGAAAGAGAATTAACATGGTATGTGCATGTATGTATATATGTATGAAGAGGGAGAGGGAGGAGAAGAAGAAAGGGATTTATTTTAAGGAATTGGTGTATCCAATTATGGAGGCTGGTAAGTTCAAAATCTATAGGATGGGCCAGCAGGCTGAAAACCTAAGGAACTGAAAACTTGCAGTTCAGGTATGAAGGCCATCTACTAAAGAATTCCCCCGCGCTCAGGAAAGGCCAATCTTTTGTTCTATTAGGCCCTCAACTGTTTGGATGAAGCCCACCCATATTTTGGAGGGCAATTTGCTTAACTCAAAGTTTACCTGTATGAGGAAAGGGGTCAAGGTGCTGGATATAAAAGAATGAACAAGAAGAGACACAGTCACCAAAACCATAAAACTCCTAGGGAAAAACATAGAGGAAAAGCTTTGTGAGACTGGATCTGGCAATGATTTCCTAACTATCACATTAAAAACATGAGCAACAAAAGCCAAAAAGGGGCCAAAGAGGAAGGATACATGAAACTAAAATTTCTGTGCATCAAAGGACACAATCAACAGAGGGGAAAAAAACCTATAAAATCGGAGGAAATATCTGCAAATCATACTTCTGATTCTACAACTCAATAACAAAAGATCAAATAATTCAATTTAAAATTGGCAAAGGACTTGAACAGACATTTCTCCAAAGATGATATAGTAATGGCCAATGAGCATATGAAAAGACCCTCAACATCACTAATCATCAGAGAAATGCAAATCAAAACTGCAATGAGATATCACCTCATACCCATTAGGAAGGCTACCACAAAAATTAATTAATAAATTAAAAAGTGTTGGCAAGGACTAGGAAATATTGGAGCCCTCGTGCCTCTTATGCACTATTAATGGACTGTAAAATTGTGAATTACTATGGGAACAGTAAGGACAGTCCTCAAAAATTAAAAACAGAACTAACATACAATCCAATAATTCCAATTCTGGGTATACATCCAAAAGAACTGAAAGCAGGGTCTCAAAAAAATATTTGCATACCATGTTTCTACAGCAGCATTATTCACAACAGCCACGAGGTGGAGGCAACCCAATCACCACTGGTGAATGAATGGATAAGGAAAACGTGTTATATACATAAAATGGAATATTATTCGGCCTCAGAAAGGAAAGAAATACTGTCACATGCTACAACATGGATAAACCTGGAGAACATTATGCTAAGTGAAATAAGTCACAAAAAAGCAAATACTGTATGATTCCACTTACTACAGTAGTCAAATTCAGAGAAACAGAAAGTAGAATGGTGGTTACCAGGCAGGGTCAGGGCAGGTGGGGTAGTGCAGGAGGAGACAGAGATAGTCATGGTTTAATTAGTATGAAGTTTCAGTTTTGCAAGATGAAAAGTTCTGGAGATGTGTTACACAGCAATGTGAATACTTTTAACACTGTCAAACTATACACTTAAAAATGGTTAAGATGATAAACTTTATGTTAGATATGTTTTATCACAATAAAACAAAATGCATTAAAAAAAGATTTCTGCCAAGAAATAAAGAAAAAAAGAAGGGAAGGAGAATTAAAATAAATATTCTCTGAAAGCAGTTCCTCCCTAAAACATCAATAATAATTTAAAAATACTTAATTAGCAGATGCTTATACTGGTTAATTGATAGTCAACATTTTTTAATACAGATTTCTTGTCAAAAGCAGGTGAAGAGGCGCCTGGGTGGCTCAGTGGGTTAAGCATCTGCCTTCAGCTCAGGTCATGATCTCAGGGTCCTGGGATCGAGTCCCGCATCGGGCTCTCTGCTCGGCAGGGAGCCTGCTTCCTCCTCTCTCTCTCTCTCTCTCTCTCTCTGCTTGCCTCTCTGCCTACTTGTGATCTCTGTCAAATAAATAAATTTTTTTTAAAAATCTAAAAAAAAAAAAAAGCAGGTGAAAAACAATTAGTAATGTATATATGACAGACCATTTAACTATAAAGGTAAGGTCTCTAATAATCCTTCTGTGATCTCTAATCTTCCTCAGCACTCTATAAAAATTTCTCTGATACCAGGCACCTGGGTGGCTCATTCAGGTAAGTGTCTCCCTTTGGTTCAGGTCATGATCTCAGGGTCCTGGGATTAAGCCCTACATCAGGCTTCCTGCTCAGTGGGGAGTCTGCTTATCCCTCTTCCTCTACCCCCACCCCACATTCTTGCCCTCACTCACTCTCTCAAATACATAAATAAAATCTTTGAAAAAAATTTTCTGTCATACCAAACAAACATCAGACCTGGTTTCTGCCCTTATGCAACTTAGAAACTATGAAATTTACAGGTAATAAGTAAACAATAAGCATATAAATAAATATCTCATCAGTTTCCAACAAGGAAAAGTAACTAACACCAGACAGATCAATAAAGGGACTTCGATGAGGAAAAACTACTTTTAAGAATATTGTAAGAACTGGGGCGCCTGGGTGGCTCGGTGGGTTAAAGCCTCTGCTTTCGGCTCGGGTTAGATCCCAGGGTCCTGGGATCGAGCCTCGCATAGGGCTCTCTGCTCAGCAGGGATCCTGCTTTCCTTCCTCTCTCTCTGCCTGCCTCTCTGCCTACTTGTGATCTCCGTCTGTCAAATAAATTAAAAAAAAAAAAAAAAGAATATTGTAAGAACTAAAAAGGTTGAAAACATTATGCTAAGAAGGCTCACACAATTGTATAATTCCTTTTATATAATATATCCACAATAGGAAAATCCACAGAGAAAGAAAGCAGATTAAAGTTTACCAGGAGGTGGAAGGAGGCGGGGGGTGGGGGTGATTACTTCATGGGCCTGGGTGTTTTTATGGGTAATGAAAAAGTTCTGAAACAAGAGCTGGAGATGCAACCCACTGGGGAGTACACTAAAGACCACTGAATTGTATACTTCTACATGGTTAATCATGTGTTATGTGAATTCTACTTCAATTTTTAAAAAAATCTATGTCAGGCACCTAACAATAAGCAACAACAGGAAGTCCCTACTACCCTAACATGGGTGGAGATACCAAGGAAGAAAGTATATTAATAGAGTCTATAAGCCAAGGCCAGCCAGTAGGACTGGGGACCATGGAAGAGAGGCTGCCCAGCAAAAGATGGAACTCTGGAAGGAGCCAGAGACACACAAGAAATGGAATCACTACAGGAGACTCCACAGAAACAGTAGAAGAGTAGAAATAGCCTCACTCTCCAATCTCTTCACACTTCCTATCATAAGATGATGGCTAAAGCCAGATGGAAAGAGAGCTTGGGGGAATGTATCTTATGTGGGTCAGCCCTATAACTCAGAACAGAGCAGAAGACAGTTGGAAAACTGGCAAATGATGAGCAAAACCACACACTAAACTAAGCAATACAGAGGAAAAGAACACAGTGCTATGACAAAAATATCTGTGATCAAGAAAATCCCTCTAAAGAGGTTAAATATTTGTTAAGACCCAACAGACACACAGAAATCAGTTATTTTAAAAACTGGGCAAGGAATGTTTGAGGTAGAGAAAACTGCATGTGCAAATGTTGTATTGTAAAGGTAGAAAAAAAAAGTGCATTTGAGAAACTAAAGAGAAAAAATGGTAGAGGAGAAAACTTCCTGCCAACCAAAGTTAAAAGTGAAATGGCCAATATTTAAAGAGATTAGCTAGATTTTGACCAGTGTTTGAGTGACTGCAAATCTTAGACATACTGGGCCAAGATTCCTTGAAGATTAGTCTCAGTCAAACATCTAGACTTCACCATCAAAATGCCTACCATTCAGAAAAAGCCATCAATAAAACATGATACTCATGCATCAGTTAGTTGAACTGAACTCTTAAAGTAATATCACTGTATATAAATTATGTATTTTATGCAAATTACACCCCAATTAATTTTTTTAAATTATAAAACAAGCAAAGTGCAGCTGGGTGGTTCAGTTGGTTAAGCATCTGACTCTTGATTTCACCTCACGTCATGATCTCAGGGTCGTGACATCAAGCCCTTAGGGCTCTGTGCTGAGTGTGAAACCTGCTCAAGATTCTTTGTCTCTCCTCCTCTCTTTCCCCTCCCCCCAACATTTCCATGCTCTTTCTCTATTAACTTCTGTCTCTCTCTCTCTCTCTCTGTCTCTTTAAAAAAAAAAGCTAGAAGAAAAGGGCAGAGTACAATCAAAGAAATGGCAGTTAGGATGGCCACTAACTTCCCATGAGAAACAAAGAAGGCCAGAAGATAATGGAATGATATCTTCAACTGATACTCTAAAGGAAAATAATAATTAACCTATAATTCCATAACCAGGGAAAATATTTTTCAAGAATAAAGGAAAGGGAAAAATATGTTTCCATCACACTAAACCTGGAAGAGTTTGCCCCCATCAGATCGGCACTAATGCAAACTCTACAGTATATACTACAGCAGAAGGAAAAGGATCCCAAATTGAAGGCAAAGATGGAAAAAAGAAAATGGGGGGTAATGTAGGTAAATCTAAATGAAAACTGATTTCATAAAACAATGATACCAATAATTTGTGAAGTTTAAAATTTTTCTACAAAACTAAAGTACCTAACAAAAAATACAATGTAAGTTGGGAGGAATGTAAATGGAAAATCAATGGTTGTAAAATCCTTACAATGTATTAATTTAGAATCTGATAAGTCAAATATCCATTGACTGATTTCCAAAGAAATTTGCCAGAAGATTTTTAAAGAGTATGTAATTACCAAATGGGAAGAGGAAAGGGATATGAAGGAGTAACAAAAGTAACCAATGTAGGGGCACGTGGGTGGCTCAGTGGGTTAAAGCCTCCGCCTTCGGCTCAAGTCATGATCCCAGGGTCCTGGAATTGAGCCCCGCATCCGGCTCTCTGCTCAGTGGGGAGCCCGCTTCCCTTCCTCTCTCTCTCTGCCTGCCTCTCTGCCTACTTGTGATCTCTGTCTGTCAAATAAATAAATAAAATCTTAAAAAAAAAATAACCAATGTAACAGAAGAGGGAAAACAGAACATTTCTACAAAGCACATATCATCATACATTTCACCTTAAACATGTGACTAGTTTACATTAAATCTGGATGTTGAAAATGATAAGCTTGAAATGCAAAGGTTATAAAGGTTACAGATGACTCATCAACCAGCTGTATGTTATCACAAAGTGATACATTAAAATATAATAACATAGAAAGGTTAATAATAAAGGGTAAAAAGAGATATACCAAGAAAACACTACCCAAAAGAAACTGGTGTACCTGTATTAAAATTAAACAGAACAGACTATAAAGCCAAAAACATTTCTAAAGAAAAAGAAAATTATAAGCGAAAAGTTTCAGTCTGCTAAGAAGTTATAATAATTCTGTATTTGCATATATCTAGTAATAAAGCCTAGAATACACAAATGAATAGCATCACCCATAAAAATTAACAAAACCACAATCATTGCAGGAGATTTTAATATACCATGTTCAGTAACTAATAGAAAATGCAAACAAAAATAAGTAAAGATTTAGGAGATCTGAACAATTTAAAATACTTAATCCGGGGCCCCTGGGTGGCTCAGTGGGTTAAGTCTCTGCCTTCGGCCCAGGTCGTGATCTCAGGGTCTTGGGATGGAGCCCCTCGTCGGGCTCTCTGCTCAGCTGGGAGCCTGCTTCCCCCTCTCTCTCTGCCTGCTTCTCTGCCCACTTGTGATCTCTCTCTCTGTCAAATAAATATATAAAATCTTTTTAAAAATAAATAAATAAAATACTTAATTCAATGGACATATATGAAATACTACACCCAAAATACCAACACCCAAAGTGAACATATTTCTTTTTTTTTTAAAGATCTTATTTATTTGAGAGAGAGAGAGAGAGAGAGATCACAAATAGGCAGAGAAGCAGGCAGCGGGGAGAGGGAAGCAGGCGCCCTGCTGCGCAGAGAGCCCCATACGGGGCGTGATCCCAGGACCCTGGGATCATGACCTGAACTGAAGGCAGAGGCTTAACCCACTGAACCACCCAGGCACAAAATGAACATATTTCTAAAAACACAGAAAACAATAAACAACCTGGATCACAAATTAGGTCATTAAGCAATGTATTAGTTATCTGTGGTGTAACAAATTACCACAAACTAAGCAGTTTAAAACAATAAATACTGGTTATCTCATAGTTTCTGCTGGTCAGCAACCTAGGCATGGCTTAGTTGGGATCTCTGCTTCAGAGTCTCTCACAAGGCTGCAACTCATGTTGCAGGGAGGACAAGGAGCCCCATTTCCAGCCTCCTTTATATGGTTTTGGGGATGATTCCATTACTTTTGGGCTGTTGGAGCTCTTTGCCATTATTCCTCACCAACATGGTAACTTGCTTCATCAAAGCCAACAAGAAAAGTCTCTAGCAAGACAGAAGTTAAATCCTATGTAACTTAATCAAAGAAATTATATCTCATCACTTTGTTGTATAGACAGTCCCCAAGTTAAGATGATTCAACTTACAATTTTTTGATTTTATGATGGTGGAAAAGCAATACACATTCAGTAGAAATTGTATTTCAAATTCTGAATTTTGATCTTTTTCTGACCTAGTGGTATGCAGTATAATACTCTCTTGTGAAGCCAGGCAGTGGCAGCAAACTGCAGCTCCCAATCAGCTATATAATCACAAAGTTGTGATTGCACTTATAACCATTCCGTACACATACAACCATTATATCACTTTCAGCATCGTATTCAATAAATTACATTAGATATTCAACATTTTATTATAAAACAGGCGTTGTGTTAAATGATTTTGCCCAACTGAAAGCTAAGTTTCTGAGAGTGTTAAAGTAGGCTAGGCTAAGCTATGCTGTTTAGCAGATTAGGTGTATTAAATGCATTTTCAACTTACAGTATTTTTCAACTTAACGATATATTCAACTTATTATGGGTTTATTGGGACATAACCCCAACATAAGTCAAGGAAGATCTATCACAGATCCCACTCAAAGTGAGGGAACAGTAGTAAACAAGTGCATAAATATGCAGAGGCAGGAATCATAGGGAGCCATCTTAGAGTCAGCCTGTCACAGGAAGTATCAATAAATTGCAAAGCACTGAAATCACACAAAGCATACCTTCCAAACTAATATAACACTGTATGTTACCTATACTGAGTTAATTATTCATACTGCTGTAATTATGGCACAAAACATTAACAAAGATTACTTCTAAAAAAATCATGTTCGAAATTTTATCTACTTATAAATATATCCATGTGAATTCTAAATGAATACTTGTAAATTTTATTGTTTCCATTTTTCTGATTAAACTCTCCACTATGTCATGTAATAATATATTTCTAAAAAATTGACTGGTAATTGAAACATCTAGATTGCCTATGGATCTGGTTCTATTGCCTCCTTCTCTAGGTTTTCAGTCCAATTTTTACTTATGGCATACCTTATTGTTTTTCACTGAGTAGATCAATGGAAACAAAACACTGAGAGATCTATTTGAGGTTCAACTGGTTTTGGCTCCTGAAAGACATCTAGGCAAAAATATAGATAATCTTACTGTAGTTGAAGATTGAGATGATTCAAAATTGGGCCTCATTTCTTTGGAGTGCTGGTCTACTTTCAGTTTACCCTTATTCTTTAGATGTACCCCATCAAGGTCCCAAATGAAACTGTCTGGGGTATTCACCAGAACTTTTTGATAGGACTTGACCTATACTCTCTCTCACCCCTCTCACCCTCTCACCTGTGAAATTATGAAAATAAAAATTGAGTAATAAAACTGAAATTAAGAACTCTGTAGGTGGGTTTAACATCAGATTAGACTTAACTAAAGAGATAATTAGGGGCACCTAGGTGGCTCAGTCGTTAAGCATCTGCCTTCAGCTCAGGTCATGATCCCAAGGGTCCTGAGATCAAGCCCTGCACCAGGCTCCCTGCTCAGTTGGAAGCCTGCTTCTTTCTCCCCCTCTCTCCTGGTTTGTGTTCCCTCTCTCGCTGTCTCTATCTCTGTCAAATAAATAAATAAAATCTAGAAAGGAAGGAAGGGAGGGAGGGAGGGAAGAAGGAAAAGAAAGGAAGAAAAAAGAAAGAATTAATTAGTGAATATGAAATAAATCAAAGGAAAATTATCCAAGCAAAGCATGGAGAGACAAAAGAATGGAATAATGACCAAAAGACTTATGGGACAGAGTGAAAGATAGTACACAGATGTAATTAGATTTCAGACTTAGAAGACAGAGAGAGTAAGACACAACCTTTATAAAAGGGACTGTACTAATATTCCCCCAAATTGATGGACATTAAGAGACATGTTAAAGAAACCCTAAGAACTCCAGGCAAGATAAGTAAAAAGAAAGCTGCACTTAGGCACATATAGTTAAATCTCTGAAAACCTAAGAAAGAGAAAATCCTAAAAGCAGCCAAAGAGGAAAAGGTTTACCGTCTAAGAGCAAAAATAAATACAATAGCTGCTTTCTTCCCAGAAACAATGGAAGCCAGAAGAAAATGTCTTCAAAGTAATGAAAAAAGGTAAACTTTCTTAACCTATAATGCTATTTCCAGGAAAAAAGAATACTCTTCAAAACTGAAGTTAGGAAAAATAATAAGATGAAACAAAGACACTTCGAAAACATATTTAAAAAGAATTTTTTGTTAATACACCCACACAAAAGGAAAACCTAAAAGATGTCCTTCAAACAGAAGAAAAATGGAATGACATGGAAGAAAATGCAGAGAGGAATAAAAAGCAACAGAAAGAGTACACAGACAGTAAATCTAAATGCATATTGACAGTATAAAATAATAATGATGTCTTACAGGATTTAAAATGTATACAGAATTAAAACATATAACAAATTACATAAAACTTAAAAAACCAGTAAATGGATAGTAAGTGTTGTTCTAACATCCTTGCTTTGTCTGAAAGTAGTTAAACCCTTCATTTATATTAGGTTTTAAAAAATCAGGGGTTCATGTTTAACCTCTATCACAATCATATTAAGAACAAAGAACATACAGTAAACAAAGACTGTATACCCTTGCAGGATACAAGGTTATTGTACAAAAGTTACTCACTTCCCTATATACCAGCAATGAACAATCCTAATTGAAATTAAAAATAGTATCATTTACATGAGCACCCAAAAATGAAATATTTAGATCTAAAGCTAACAAAACTCCAGGCACAGACAGCTTCCCTGATGAATTCTACCAAACATTTAAGGATGAAAACACCAATCTTAAATAAACTCTTCTAGAAAAAGAGAGATGCAACATTTCTTAATTTGACCTATGAGCAATGTTGGCAGATAAAATACAGGATGCCAAATTAATTGTGAATTTCAGAAAAGCAATAACTATTTTTTAGTATAAGTATACATAGAATTTCTATTTGCTAAATCTAGCAACCCTTTATGAAGCCAGATAAGTTTGGTACCAAAATATGTTAACACTATAAGAAAAGAAAATCATATGCCAGTTTCTCTCAAAAACACAGATGCAAAATTCCTAAATAAAACATTAGGAAACTACATCCAGACTTAAATGAAAAATAATATACAACATTCAAATGTCAACCAGTGTATTTCACAACATTAACAGAATAAAGAAATTTTCTATGTCCATTTCAATCTATGCAGGGCAAGCACTTCATAAACCTCGATATCAATTAAAATTGCTATTTTTTTTAAAGCATAGAGAGAAATTTCCTTAACTTCATAAACAATTGCTACAGAAAACCTACAAGTAACATCACTTCTAGTTTAAACACTGAAATCTCTGTCTGTAAGAATGGGAATAATTCAAGGATGCCCTCTAGTGCCACTCCTTTTAACACTGTACAAGAGGTCTGAAGCAGGAAATATGCCAGAAAAAGAAATTCAATGTATTGAAAAAAATAAATGAAAACTTAAAAACACACTATCTGTAACATTATCAGAAAAGTTTATGTATCTAGAGAATATTTAATGAAAAAGTATGAATTACAACAAAGAGAAACAGAAAAGTGTACTAGAGACATTAAACACAAGTTCACTTCTCAAACTCAACACCTTAAAAAAAAACGAATCATCAGGTCAAAAATGGGCAGAAGACAAGAACAGACATTTCTCTAAAAAAGACATACAAATTGCTAACAGGCACATGAAAAGAATGTTCACCATCATTCGCGATCAGAGAAATTCAAATCAAAATCACCCTGAGATACCACCTTACAATGTCAGTTAGAATGGCAAAAATTAACAAGGCAGGAAAATACAAAAGTTGGAGAGGATATGGAGAAAGAGGAACCCTCTCACACTGTTGGTAGGAATATAAGTTGGTACAGCCACTTTGGAAAACAGTATGGAGGTTCCTCAAAAAGTTAAAAATAGGGGCGCCTGGGTGGCTCAGTGGGTTAAGCCTCTGCCTTCGGCTCAGGTCATGGTCTCAGGGTCCTGGGATCGAGCCCCACATCGGGCTCTCTGCTCAGCAGGGAGCCTGCTTCCCTTCCTCTCTCTCTCTGCCTGCTCTCTGCCTACTTGTGATCTCTGTCAAATAACTAAATAAAATCTTAAAAAAAAAAAAAAAAAAAAAGTTAAAAATAGAGCTACCCTATGACCCAGCAACTGCAGTACTGGTATTTACTCCAAAGATACAGAGGTAGTGAAAAGAAAGGACACATGCACCCTGATATTCATAGCAGCAATGTCCACACTAGCCAAACTGTGGAAGGAGCTGAGATGCCCCTCAACAAATGAATGGATAAAGAAGATGTGGTCCACATATACAATGGAATATTACTCAGCCATCAGAAAGGATGAATACTCACCATTTGCATTGACATGGATAGAACTGGAGAGTATTATGCTAAGTGAAATAAGTCAAACAGAGAAGGACAATTATCATATGGTTTCACCTATATATGGAACATAAGGAATAGCATGGAGGACTTCAGGAGAAGGAAGGGGAAAATGGGGGGGGGGGATCAGGAGGAGATGAACCATGAGAGAGTATGGACTCCAGGAAATAAACTGAGGGTTTCAGAGGGGAGGGGAGCAGGGGGACGGGTTAGCCCGGTGATGGGTATTAAGGAGGGTACATATTGCAATGAGCACTGGGTGTTATACGCAAACCATGAACCATGGAACACTCCATCAAAAACTAATGAAGTACTGTATGGTGACTAATACATTTTAAAAAAAGATAATTAAAAAAATAAACACGGGGCGCCTGGGTGGCTCAGTCTTTAAGCATCTGCCTTAGGCTCAGGTCATGATCCTAGGGTACTGGGATCAAGCCCCATATTGGGCTCCCCACTCAGCAGAAAGCCTGCTTCTCCCTCTCCCACTCCCACTCCCCCTGCTTGTGTTCCCTCTCTTGCTGTGTCTCCCTCTGTCAAATAAATAAAATCTTTATAAAAAAATAAATAAACACAAGTCCAAAAAATGGAGTGGATCTGAAGATGTTATGCTATAAAGATGTTAATTCTCTTTCAGATTCATCTTATCAAATTCATCCTCAAATTCGATATAATTTCAATTATAATTCTGGCAGATTATTTTATATGAATTGATAACCTGATTATAAATACATTTAATATACAAAGATCAAGAACAGCCGGGACAATCTTGGAAAGGACAAAGCTTAAAAATCTACACCCCCACCAGATTACTGATATACCTTTTTTTAATTTACAGTCAATAAAACAGGATAGTACTAAAGCAAGGAAAGACAAATAGAGCAATGGAACTGTAACAGTTGAGAAACAAATCCCCATATGTAGGAATGCTTGATTTATGAGAAATATGGCACTGTAGCCAGGGAAAGAATGGTCTTTTCAGTAAATGACAGTAAGCTAAATGGATACCCATGACCAAAAAACAAACAAACCTGAGCCTATCTCATACAACCACAAAAGTCCAGGTAAACTACCACTCTAGATATAAAAGACAAAGACAGTAAAGTTTCTAAAGAAGACATGCAGAAGAACATCTTCATGAGCTTGGACTAGGTAGAGATTTCTTTAAAACATGGGACCCCAAAACAGCAAATTCAATAAGTGAAAAATATTAATGAATGCAGCTGCATTAAAATTAGTCTTTCCTCCTCATTAAGGACCCCATTAAGAAGCAAAAGACAAGCCTCAGAATGTAAGATCTTTAAAGATTTTTATTTATTTATCTGACAGACAGAGATCACAAGTAGGCAGAGAGGCAGGCAGAGAGAGGGGGAAGCAGGCTCCCCCCGCCAAGGAGACTGCCCGATACGGGGCTTGATCCCAGCACCCTGGGATCATGACCTGAGCCAAAGACAGAGGCTTCAATCCACTGACCCACCCAGGCACCCCAGAATGGAAGATCTTTACAACACATTCAGCAAAGAGCTCCTAACCAAAAACATAAAGAACTCCTGAAAATCAACAGGAAAAAGATACATACTGCCAACAGAAAAGTAAGAGATTTAAATGGGTACTCAGGAGCATACCCGAATGACCATTAGTAATCAGGGAAGCACAGATTAAAACCCCGATGAAATGTCTCTACATGTTTAAGAAAAAGTACAAAAATAAAAAAAGTGACAATACCAAGTACTGGCAAGGATGCAGAGCAACTGGAACTCTCATACTTGCCCACAGGAACGTAAGTCCTGTAACCACTTCTATCAAAGAGGTAGTGTGATACAGTCATAATGTGGAAGGGAGCAAAGAAAGGAAGTGCATTACTGCAAGAAGCCATACTCTAACGTGAAGGTGAAAAGTGGAAACAGAACAGTCAGAAAGATCTGTTGTCTGGTGGGGCAAAATACACAAAAAAGGCACTATCCCATAACTACTTACTTAGTAAAGGCTCACAGTTTGGCTTTTATAGTGTTACCTACTGTGTGAACTACTAACACTGTGTGCTGTAAACCTTAAATTGATTCACCCTCAAATAAGCTACTTCTCATTACGTCCTAACCTCAATAGTGCTGACACCCATTTGCTGTGTTCCCCAACACATTCCACAAGAGGAAAATGGGCATATGTGCCAGGGTAAGTAGGAAATTGAGACTGCGACTCAGGATTAAAGGCAGTTAAAGGCAACACCCCTTCCCAAAAGTCTATTCCTCTTTCAGAGCATTTCGTAATACTGAGTGGAAACATCAGAAAATCAAGAAACTACCCACACACCCTTCTCTTTTTTCCTATTCCACTTGTTTCTTCTAAATCTGGGCAGATATACTGCATCCTGTAACTGAGCTGCCAATTATTGACAAACCAAGGGCCAGAAAGTCCGTTGTTTAAATCTCATGAGCCAAACTGCTCTTGAATGTGAGTAAAATTTAAAAAGAAATAATTTTAAATTAAAAAGCATTATTAATAGCTTGAAAAGAACTGCAAGGTAACAAAAGTAATAACGATTTGGTCATTAGAATCTAGCACACATGCACTACCCAAACCTTGGC
Source organism: Enhydra lutris kenyoni (assembly GCF_002288905.1). NCBI lineage: Eukaryota > Metazoa > Chordata > Mammalia > Carnivora > Mustelidae > Enhydra > Enhydra lutris. Next base: position 20,371,403 of record NW_019154093.1, read on the forward strand.
ACCTTACTATGTCCTTTTTAGGGTCAGACAGGATGACAGAAGGTGACTGCATCCATGTCATAGAAATTTAGATTAAACAGTCTGTTTAAACTTCTCCTCATGATCCCAAGGGTGTCATTTAAGACAGAGAGACATTTAAAAAGATTGTTCTTATAAATTTTGTGACAATCATTAGATCAATTCAGACTGACCACTAACTAGATCAATTTAGATTTACCACTTCAGCAACCAGTACATCTTTTATAAAACACTTCCAAGTTTCACCAACCTACATTTTATAATCTGAACAAAATTCATTACTAATTTATCACACAGATAAGCTATTCTGTACTGTAGCTTCCTCCTGGGCTCAAAGTTTTATTTATCAACTCCAACGGCTTCTCATCTCATTCAAAATAAAAGTATCTAAAATTTTACTAAAGAAAATTAAAAGGAAATATGAAGAAATGGGAAGCTATCCCTGAATGGAAAGACTATTGGAATTATGCCAATTCTTCCCAAGTTACCTTACAAGAACAAAGAAATTACAAGAGTAGTACCAATATTTTTTGTAACCTTGATTCTAAAACCCATCTGGAAGAAAAAAAAAAAAAACAGTTGAAAAAAGCAAAACATTTTTGTAGAAGAAGTGTAATGAAAAAAACATTTGTCTATCATACACAATAAGTATGTATTATAAAGTTGCCTTAAGGAAAACCACTTCAAGCTAGTTCAAGAACAGATTTCAAAAATCAAAAGGACCAAAAGAAACCCTAGTATACAGAAAAATTCAACATACGCTAAAGGTAACATTTAAAGTCAAAGAAAACACAGGAGTTGTAAACAAAAAAATGTTCCTATTTTTTTTTTAAAAATGTTCCTGATTAACTAAAATTAACAACTGATTGAGAAAAAATTAGATAGCTATTTCATAATAACAGAACCTATGTGGGTTAACGAGTTAAATATCAAAAAATAAGAAAACACAACAGTGCTAGGAGAAATACATGCATATGTTTAATCTGATCTTGTAGTAAAAAGTCCTATATAAGCATACTAACAAAGGAAAAAATAAAAAAGAAGCTGACAGATTTAGCCACATGAAAATAGAAACTGTGACACCCAAGAATGCCATAAATAAATTTACAGGACAAATGACAAAATAAGGGGGAAAAAAAAGTGCACATATATGACTGTTTTAAAAAAAAAAAAAAAACCTGGGATTCCTGGGTGGCTCAGTTAAGCGGCTGCCTTCAGCTCAGGACATGATCCCAGGGTCCTGGGATTGAGTTCCATATCTGGCTCCTTACTCATTGAGGAGCCTGCTTCTCCCTCTGCCTGCCACTCCCCTTGCTTGTGGTCTCTCTCTTTCTCTCTCTCTGACCAGTAAGTAAGTTTTTTAAAAATAACAAAAAAATAAAATTAAAATTAATTCAAAAAATACTCCATGTCTTCAGTAGACTGAATTATAGAACTAATTAAAATATATTTAAGTAACTGAAAAAATGGACAATGGATATAAACCTCACAAGAAATAAGTATAATGACCAATGCAACATATGGGGCAGTCAAAATCTCAACAAAAGAAATAAAAATCAAAACAAGATAACATGGTTACTTATCAGACTGCCAAATGCTCACATGCACATGTGCACATACACAAAAATATCCAGTTTTGATAAGAATCAATGAAAAGGCTTTCTTATATTTGCATACAGATACAGCCTTTCTAGAGATTAATTTGATATACTATCAAAAGCATTAAAAAGGAGTATCACTCTCAAGGAGAGAGATCCCTTTAAACCAACAACTCTATTTGCAGGTATTTGGTTTAAGGAAATAATAATAAAGAATTTTTTTACATGATTTTTCTATAAGGATATTCTCTGTGGTGTTTATATTATAAAAAATCAGAAGAGGGCGCCTGGGTGGCTCAGTCAGTTAATCATCTGCTTTCAGCTCAGGTCATGATCTCAGAATCCTGGGATTGAGCCCCACGTCTGGCTCTCTGCTCACCCAGGAGTTTGTTTCTCCCTCTCCCTCTGCTCGTGTTCTCTCTCTCAAACAAATAAAATCTTTAAAAAAAAATTTTAAATTAAAAAAAATATCAGAACAAATCAAATGAATAATAACTGGAGGCTGGTTAAATACTATAGTCCATAAAAGGTTATGGTGAGGCCATTCAAACTCATGCTTTGTAATAATATTTTATGACATTTAAAAAGAAATATTAAAAATAGAATAATCTGGGGGAGAAACTTTTAAGCCAAATTATTAACAGTATTTATTTACAACTAGATGGAGAGAGAGCTGCTCTGTACTTCTAAAAATTTTATAAAATGAATTCATGACATATAATTATAAAAAGGGGGGTAAATTTGAAATATACAATTACATCTGAAATATGCTTTCAATTTAAAATGTAAAACTTGAGACTAGCTTCCTCTGTCATTTCTTATTTTTAATTTGGGGGATATTTAAAGGAAGTTTTAAAACATTATATAGCTGGATAGGATAAGCTATGCTGTGGTAATAAATAATACCCCAATTCTGGTGGTTTAACAAATCAGAAAGTTTATTTCTCATTCATACAAAACCTGCTGAACATATGGGCAACTTTCCAGGACAGCTGTCTTCCATGTGGGGACTCAGTGAGTCAGCTACTCCAATATTGTAACTCCACCATATCAATACAGTTTCCATCACTGACAACAGCTTAAGAGGAAGGAAGAAAGGAGGGAAAAAGTGAAGGAAGGGGGAAGGGATGTCCCCATCTAACCTCAAAAGAGCTAGGAAAATCAACCTTTCTGTTTGCCTGGGAAGGAGTAACATAAAAAGGGATTTGGAAATTTATTAGAGTATTGTCTTTGCCACAGTGTTCATAGGATTACTGCAACCCAGGATCAGGATGTCGATGCTGTGAAAAAACAGAAGTTTATTATTCATTCTCATTCCTCCAAATACATTCTAAGATCCAGTGGCACTTTAAAGAACCTGCAGTTTCCTAAGCCACTCTTTTAATCCACAGTACCTTTACATCTGCTATTACCTCTCTCAGTAACTTCCTTATCTTCCTTCAAGATTCAAATGTCAACTCTTTTGTGAAGTCTTTCCTCTTTTCTTATACCTACTGGGTCTTTCCACAACAAATACAGGGGTGTATTCAGCATTGAATATAGGCCTCTATTACCCTGCTTGTCACACTGAATCATAGAGGTGGAGATCTGTATCTGTCTTCCAATTACACTGAGAGCCCCTTAAGAGTAAATAACCTAATCCATCTTCCTTTAAACCTGCCCCTGATATAATGTTGGGGTTTATTAAATGTCTGTTGAACAAACGAATATGATCATAAGAAAACAAGGTCTCCACTAATAAGAGTTATCTCAAATTGTCAGCACTCTCATGCAGTGGGTTGAATAGCACACCAACAAAATTCATGTCAACCTATAACTTCAAAATGTGATCTTATTTGGAAATAGGGTCTTCATAGATACAAGGTAAGGACTGAGATAGTACTAGAAAAAGGTGAGTCCTACATTTAATGACGGTATCCTTTATTTAATGAGGGTATCCTTATTATCCTTCATTTAATGAGGGTATCCTTACCAGAGACAAAAAATATGCACAGAGAAGAAGGCCATGTGAAACTGGAGGTAGATAAAGTTACACTGCCACAAATCAAAGACCACAAGGAGAAGATCTCAGAAGCTGAAATAGGCAAGAACGAACGGATTCTCCCTAGATCCTTGATTTTGGATTTCTGGGCTCTAGAACTGTAAGAGAATAAATTTCTCTTGGTTTTTGTGAGGTTTTTTGTTTGTTTTGTTTTCTTTTTTTTTTTTTTTTTCCTTCTCTCTTCATAAATTTCTCTTAAGATGCCAGGTTTGTGGCAAATTGTTAAGAGAAACTAATATACTTGCTATTAGAAATACTAATGTGCAATGTAGCAGGAAATATACAAAGGGCGAAATGGGGAAAACCAATACATTTCCTCCCAACAGATTTGTAAATCCGGTGGAAGCATTATGTAAAACTTAAGATAATGAGAGTGATAATGGCATTAGCAACAGCTGCCTCAACAGTTGTTTCTACTGTCCTCCAACAGCAGAAAATAAAGTTGTCATGACAGGAAGAAAAGTGATCATCCCTGGCACTTCTCAGATTTAGCATCAATTTTGTTACCAAATATTCCAGATTTCTTGACTGTCTGAGGTAATAAGCACCAGTAGCATCCTTATAGTACAGGAAAGGTATTTTCTAAAGCTCCCAACTGAACAAGTTTGAGTGTTCAACAAATATTAAATTTAAGCATGGAACTGCAATAACACTAACAAGGAGACCTTCGCCACAGCGTGTGCCCCAGTGAGAAAAATTCAAAACCAAAACTTCAAAACCTATGAATTTGATAAGAAGCATGTTTAGACAGTTGAAGTTTTTTGCTACTGTTTTTTCAAATTAGGGTTTTCCAACCTTTTTTTTTTCTGTCTTTATGCTTCTTTTGAGTGATAACCTTCTTTCTGTGTTTTTAGGGAGTGGTTTCTTCAAGTGAAAAAATAAGGTATTTTCTATGTAAATCTAGAAATAGCTATGTCTCTGGTTATAAAGTTCCCATCTTTTATTCTCTTCTGAAGGTAAGTTAGAAATCTGAGAAAATTTAAGCCATCTACTCCCCTAGTTTCATTTCTCTCAAAACAGAAAATCTAGTTCTCTGTAGAGGTATAATACAGGCTTTAAGTGTTGGAATCCATTTCTAGGCAGAAAACAACACATTCTGCCCTCCCCATTTCAAATTGTAAAGCTTCTCTCACAATTAGTTCTTTTCCCAAATCCTGGTCCTATATGAAATGCTTGTTAAAGCACATTATTGTCCTAACTGGTTTCTCTGCATCTAACCATTCTATATCCTTCCAATTTACTTCCTGTCAAAGTGAAACTCTTGTAACACTGCTGTCAATGTGTCACATCTCTGCTCAAAAACCTCCCAGGTGAAATCACAAAATCAGAGTCACTGGGTCAGGTATGAGAAAACATTTAACTATAAAAAATACATCACTGTTACTATTAAGTACTAATAATTCTTTTAAAAGTTATAATAATAAAAGTACCTAAATCAAATTCAAAATTATAACACAGAAAAATCTTTCAGATAGTAAAGTTGGAAGCTAATGCTAAGTTTTCAATACTCATTACCAAGGTGTAAACTGAAATAAATGTTCATTATTAAAATACTAGGGGGAATATATTCAACTAACTTAACTATAGTATGAACTACTCCTAAGATGTTCTTTTTTGATGTGTTCAGAGCACAAAGAACTCTCTACAGTAGGGAATTAAAAAGATTGTTTTGTTTTGTTTCATAAAAAGGAATATACATCTATTAGCCTGCCCCTTTGCTCAATGACTGCACACTTTTTGTTGGCACTATGCAAGAAAAACAAGAAGAGAGTTCATTTCTGTAGTAACTAAATTTCTACTATTATTTTTATAAGCAAAACAACAAAAATCAAGTTGCTATGTATTCACGAAACATGTCTGCTTATCTTAGTTTGTATTAGTGACACCAACACCAAGCAAATGGCCACTACAGGATAGCCAACCACATACTCCAAGTTCACATATTCCCAAGCACTCAAAATACACAAAACTTTCTGGTATGCAAGAAGTCTGGTATTTATAGACTTGAGTCTTTTTTCATAATCATATACTGTATCTCCAGGTGTTTTATTCAATCAGAATTTCATAAGGCCTTGATCACTGTTGGCATGACAACACAAAAAAATGTCAGCAAATACACACAAGCAATGGAGAAATGGCCTACGTTTTTTTGATCAGATTTTGATAATCACACAGCATTTTATGTTTTCACAGAAAGGAAGAGTGGGGTATCCTAAGGATGCTCATTACCTGTCAGGTCCTTCTAACAACTATTTCCAAATGGCTATGGCTATAAGCCTCTTTATCCCTCTATATCAGTAAATAATTTGACAAAACTAATAATTTTTAAGCGGGGGGGAACCTGAACATGTTCTGCTTTAAAAGGAGTATATTACAAATCAGATTCTACGCTAGCCATCCCAAGAAACAGAAAAAAGACAAAAAAAATTTTTTTAATGAAGGCTTATCAAAATTAATCAACTTGAAGACAGTAAAAGCCTGGATCCTGATTCTTTATACTTCAACACTATGAACAAACCCATTCCTCAGAGATATAATAGAACATTTCTATAAGTTTAATTGATTTTCAACATGGGTGATAAAGTAATTTAATGAGGAAGGGATAATCCTTTCAAAAATGGTACTGGAACAACTAGAGATTCACTTGACATAAGGGCATGAATAATAAAATAGTTCATAAATTGAACATCAAAATTAAAATCCCCTATTTTTCAAAAGACACCATTAAGAAAATGAAATGGTGGTTGGGGAGCCTGAGTGGCTCAGTGGGTTAAGCTCAGCTCAGGTCTGCCTTCAGCTCAAGTCATGATCCTGGGGTCCTGGGATCGAGCCCCGCATCAGGCTCTCTGCTCAGCGGAGAGCCTGCTTCCCTTCCTCTCTCTCTCCGCCTGCCTCTCTGCCTATTTGTGATCTCTGTCTGTCAAATAAATAAATAAAATCTTAAAAAAAAAAAAAAAAGAGAGAAGAAAATGAAATGGTGAGCCTTATACTAGAAGAAAATATCTATAATAAATATATTTGACAAAGGACTAGAATATTTATTATATAAAGAATATATAGAGAACTCATAATTCAGTGGAAATAAAAAAATCCAAATTTAATTAATACACAAAAGACCTGAATAGATAAATCCCTGAAGAATATAAACAATCTGCGATAATGCACATGCTCTATATTTTGATGGAGATATTATTTACATAGGTATATAGAATTGTCAAAATTCATCTAACAGCATACACTTGTTAAAGATTTATTTATTTATTTTAGAGACTGAGCCAGAACCAAGAGAGTTTGTTGTTGGCTTACCCAACTGTGCCAACCCAGGCACCCCTCCTCTAATTGTACATTTAAGATCTATGCATTTCACTTTATAAAAATTATAACTAATAAAAATATTCCATAATGCCTACTGTTAGCAAAGATAAATTTTGTTATCTATAAATTGGTACATTTCTCAAGTGCAACCAGGCAATTCATATCAAATTTGACTGAGCAATTTTTATGTCTAGGAATATATTGCAAGGAAGTTGTCAAACAGTAAACATAAGAGTATTTACTGCACCACTATTTTGTTTATAACAGAAAATTTAAGAAAGACCTAACTGGGGGTCCCTAGGTGGTTCAGTCAGTTAAGAGTCTGCCTTCAGTTCAGGTCACAATATCAGGGTCCTCAGATTGAGCCCCATGTTCAGCTCCCTGCTCACAGGGAACCTGCTTCTCCCTCTCCTCCCTACTTGTGCGCTCGCCCTCTCTCTGTCCCTCTCTCCTTCTCCCTCTCAAATAAATAAAATCTTAAAAAAAAAAAAAAAAGACCTAAATGTGTATCAATAGAGGATTAATTGTGATGCATCCTATACTGGAATACTACTCAGTCAGTAAAAAATTGTAACATGGGTTATTGAGATAAGACTGGTATTGATACTGCATACTACTGAAACTGGAAATCCCTCCAGACCCAGTCACTTGGTGCATAGGTGTCATACTATGACAAAAATAGGTAACTGTAGTGGTAATTGTAACCTTACATTTGAATTACAGCATTAGCATAGCCCAAAGATCTGGGGCAGCAATGGCCACACTGCAAATCTAAAAGAACAAGGCTCAGCAATAACACATGATAATACATGACAAAGACCTGGGGCACCTAGGTGGCTCAGTTGGTTAAGAGTGTGACTTTTGGGGGCACCTGGGTGGCTCAGTGGGTTAAAGCCTCTGCCTTCAGCTCAGGTCATGATTCCAGGGTCCTGGGATCGAGCCCCACATTGGGCTCTCTGCTTAGCAGGAAGCCTGCTTCACTTCTCTCCCTGCCTGCCTCTACCTACCTGTGATCTCTGTCTGTCAAATAAATAAATGAATAAATAAATAAATAAATAAATAAGTGTGACTTTTGCTTTTGGCTCAGATCATTATCTTAGGGTCCTGAGATTAAACCCCACATCAGGCTCTGCACTTAGTGGGAATCTCCTTGTCCCTCTCCCTCTATTCCATCCCTGCCCCCACTCACGCACAGGCACTCTTTCGCTGTCTCTCAAATAGATAAATAAATAAATAAAATCTTTAAAAAAAAAAAAAAAAAGGGCAAAGACCTGTGATGACAGACTGATTCCTGAATACCCCCAAAAATACATGTAAAATTTTGTCTAAAGTTAAAACTTTTATGTGTTTTTCTCTCATTCATAGGTTTCAAAAAATGTGAAGATACTTACGATGCAAAATAGCTTAAGAAAAAGTTATAAAGAAGCACACATGCTTATACATTAGCATAGGAGAAAGGGGAGAAAAGGACTACCAGGAAATAGACCAAAATATCAACAAAAGTCATAGTGTAAGATTTTAAGTGACTTTCTCCCTTGTTGCTTTTGTAGTTTTAAATTTTATCAATAATATCAGTGTACTGTTTGTGAATTAAAGTATAATTACATTTTTAAATCAAATTAATCAGCAGAAACAGGCCAAACCAAGCCTGTTCATTTGTTTCTTTCTCTTTAAGGTTTCATTTGTTTCTCTGTCTTTAAGGTTTTAGTAAAAAGGAAGATAAGAACTGTAGGTCTTTAAAAAAAAAAAAAAAAGAACAAAGGGGAAAATAAAGCAATATTTTGAATGAGTCAATTAGTATGATAAGAGACAGAAATACTTGGAGAGTATAGAAAGTCAGATAGTAAAAGATTTTTAAAGAAAAATTATTAAGGTCAAAAGAAAAATCCAGCTATGAAACACAGAATTTTAAGGAGATCAAGCAAAAGTATAGTTTGAGTAAATTAATGATTCCAAAACTCCATTTTAACCATTAGTTTCTGTTTCCTTTCTTCCATCAAACCTTCATACCAGTTGCTAAGCAATATCTGGCTAAGTGCTGGACTATTACACTTCCTGACTAACTAGGAATGCTGGATCATTACATTTCCAGACTAAGTTAGAGAGCTGGACTCTGTTACATTTCCTGACTGCCTAGGATTGCAAAGGCCTCATTATACTTTCTAACTTACTTGGAATTCTGGACTTCATTTTATTTACTGACCAAAAGATCCTGTTATACTTTGCGTTAAGTGTATCAAGTCTTGTCACCCTAAATAGGAATACTGGGTCCAGATACACTAACTGCACTGAATCTCATTATACTCATTCAGAGTACTTATAAGTCTTTCACATTGACTGCCAGAACCAATACTTCCATTCTAATGTAAAACTCTAGATTTTGAGCCTCTAATCAATGCAGTCTGAATGACCAGAGACAGACACTAAAAGAACTGACAGTGTGGGTCATGATTTCTTCAGAACAGTAGGAGCTTTTCCATTGTTTCTTCCTTGATGTATTATGTGGCTTGTCATTTGAGGTCAATTGTTAAGAGAACACAACTTTGTAACCCAAACCAATATAATTTTGTATCATTCTTAAGCATGTACTTAAATGTTTCATGCATTAATGAGAAAAGCATTTTTGGATTATGAGTTATCAAACTGAAATATTATTGATAACACCCAAAATATTCACCCACAGGTTCCTATAAAATCAAGTCCCTATCTACTGTTCTGACTTTTAACATTCTCTCTCCTTTGCTCACTGCATTCTGGCCACATCAGACTTCTATCTCTTCCTCAAACACGTTAGCCCTCACCTCAGGGCCTTTGCATTTGTTCTTTCATTTCTACAGTGTTTTTACCCCAGATCTTTACATGGCTGGCTTCTCATTTGAATTAGTAACTGAGGGGCGCCTGGGTGGCTCAGCGGGTTAAGCCGCTGCCTTCGGCTCAGGTCATGATCTCAGGGTCCTGGGATCGGGCCCCGCATCGGGCTCTCTGCTCAGCAGAGAACCTGCTTCCTCCTCTCTCTCTGCCTGCCTCTCTGCCTGCTTGTGATCTCTCTCTGTCAAATAAAAAAAAAAAAAAAAAAAAATCTTTGAATTAGTAACTGAGGGAGGTGTAATTATTTTGGAATTATATATTAGCTTTATAGAACAAGGCAAGTAGAAGGAAGAGAGATGTTGCCAATGCCAGTTATCTTGGTCTAAAACCAAAATCTAAATTTGCTACTTAAACATACTAGTGATCACAACTGATATTTAAGACACGTTGAAATAAACGTAGTTACAATGAGACATATATGTCCACTGCAGCTATTCAGAAGCAATTATACCACTTTTTCCTGCTAAATCTGGACATGATCCCATAAACCATAATACAATTTTTGAGGCAGACATTATCAACTGTCTTTGCACACAGTGAAAAAAAATTGAACAGAGCTGGCTTATAACTTAAAACTATTTGCCATCTCTAGTATATGGGAATATGAATCTAGAGTCAGAAGACCTGGACTTCAAGTTTTGGCCCTGCAGTATCAATATAACGATGGGACCCAAAAAAAAAAGGAAAGAAAAGAAAAAGAATTCAGGAAAGTGGATACACAGGATCTAAAAGACAGTGTAAAGGTGACCGGACCCATGAATTAATAGATCCTAGTGTGCGTAAACGATTTTCTAAGTCAAGTTATTAAAGGGGATGAGATGGGGTGGGGGGTACCTGGGTGGCTCAGTGGGTTAAAGCTGCTGCCTTCGGCTCAGGTCATGATCCCAGAGTCCTGGGATCAAGCCCCCGGCTCTCTGCTCAGCAAGGAGCCTGCTTCCCCATCTCTCTCTGCCTGCCTCTCTGCCTACTTATGATCTCTGTCTGTCAAATAAATAAATCTTTAAAAAAAATAAAATAAGGGGTGCCTGGGTGGCTCAGTGGGTTAGAGCCTCTGCCTTCGGCTCAGGTCATGGTCCCAGGGTCCTGGGATCGGGCCCCGCATCGGGCTCTCTGCTCCGTGAAGAGCCTGCTTCCTCCTCTCTCTCTGCCTGCCTCTCTGCCTACTTGTGATCTCTCTGTGTCAAATAAATAAATAAAATATTTAAAAATAATAATAAATAAATAAAATAAAAATAAAGGGGATGAGATGGGGATAGGAATGAGGGATACCTGAAATTAAGAGTATAAAAGAGGTGGCAGTGATTAGTAATGGAAAAGCTAAAGTCAAGATTATAACAAAGGGTGCCTGAGACAGGATAAATTTTTGACATGCTGGGAGGAAACAAAGATCTGAAGCACCAAAGGATGGCATTCCAAATAAAGAGCTTAATAACAAAAAGGGTAGAGATATATAAAATTTGATGGGACTTCCAGGTAACTGAAATCAACAGAGGCTGCCCAACTATCTGTCATCCAATATTTCCATCTGTGTCATTTATTTGACTCTTCGATCTGAACATACACTTTAACTAGGTTTGGTGATTTAAAAAAAAAATTTCCTTGACATCTTTTTTTTTTAGATTTTATTTATTTCTTTGACAGAGACAGATCACAAGTAGGCAGAGAGGCAGGCAGAGAGAGGGGGGGAAGCAGGCTCCCTGCCAAGCAGAGAGTCCGATGTGGGGCTTGATCCCAGGACCCTGAGATCATGACCTGAGCCGAAGGCAGAGGCTCTAACCCACTGAGCCACCCAGGCGCCCTCCTTGACATCTCTTTTAAAATGAGCACAGTGTCTTGTCAGTACAGACTACAGAACACTGCCAAGAAAAAGGTCTCTTTCCTGTAGCTTCCAGCTGCAGCACAGGTGTTGGCAATATGGGTGGGAAGTGAGGACACCCAATGGAGTTCTACCCCAGTCATGAGCCCAGAACATGGTTCTGTCTATAACCATGCAGTCTTGGCTTACAGATAATCTTTCCACAGCCTTCACAACTGGAAAACTGCCCAGAGGTTTTCTGCCCACTGACCTCCCCTCCAAGTCCCTGTGCATGGCTACCTGTGGCCAGAGGGTTCGAACCACACTGCTGCTACTTCAAGTCCCCTGTCCTACCTGTGATCAGAGAATTCACAACTCCATGCAAGCCTGCTGCATACCCACACTACTGATGGCTGGTTTGCTCCCCCATCTTCCACCAGAGGGTACTTACCCAATGACTACAAACCAGTTCAGGTCTGGCCAAAGAGTGAACTTCTCTCCTGTTCAATGGGCTGAACTACTTCTCCAAAAATGTTTGAATCCCTTCTAAGTTTGTCCTTCTTTAGGTACTCTCTCTTAGCCCTAAAGTACAATATAGAGTTTTCTCTTATCTTATACTTATTCCTTTATCATAGTTAATAATTCATTATATTAAAATTCACTTATTTTTAACCTACTGTGTGGTTTTCTACATCCTGATTGGAGCCAGACTATTACATCATCCAAAACAATACTAAACAACAAAGCGCAAATAAAGCTAAACAAAAATCATGCCTTCAACATGACTTGCAGAAAGAGAATACTGAAATTTCAAAGTAAGTGTGAGGAACATGTTCCTTTTGTTGATCATGTTCCTTTTTCCTTTTTAATAAAAAGAGGAAAATTACCAATTCCCAGTATATGGTCTCTCATGTTCCTCGTCCCATCCCTACCTCAAAAGACAGGCCTCCAGAGGGAAGCTAGAAAAGTAGATTCAACTACTGCCTAAGAGAAGATTACAACTACAGCTAGAGAAGTAGATTAAACTACTGCCTAAGAGCTTAAGTTCTGTCTGTCTGAAAACATTAAAAAGGTATAAACAGGGGCTCGTGGGTGGCTCAGCTGGTGAAGCGGCTCAGGTCATGATCCCAGGGTCCTGGGACAGAGTCCCGTGTCTGGCTTCCTGCTCAGCAGGTAGTCTGCTTCTCCTTCTCCCTGCCGCTCCCCCTAACTCATGTTCTTGCTTGCTCTGCTCTCTCTCTCAAATAAATAAATTTTAAAATCTTAAAATTTAAAAAAAAGTAATAAAAATACATAAAAAAATAAAAAGGTATAAACAGATCATAGCAAAGATTACAGGAAAGGGATTTATAAAGGCATAATTTAAAGGGGGAGGAATGACTTAAAGGGGCAGTCTAAAAAACACACAGCTACTGCAAAGAAAAAAAAAGCAAAAACAAAGTGAAAGGCTCCCTTTGATAGTCAAGTGGTAAAGGGGAAAAGAAGCAAAATGGGAAAGTCTAGTATCTTACAAGACAAAAGAGAATCATAAAGTCAACGCTCCCATTACTTTTTATCACTCTTCAACTCCCCCCAAACACCAAAACAAATCAACCAAAAAACTGGCTTAAGTATCTGAGCTTTGCTAAATTGACAGAAGAGGGCGCCATTTAAATAAAAATATTGTCATTCATATCATCACCATAAAATTGAACATAAAAACACACCAACCAACCAATATATATGAGCTATTCCAAAAAAAAAAAAATCGGGAAATGAAATTTCATATGTATCTACTGAGGAAAATTCCCTTCCAAAAAACTACCATGAAACAGAGAAAAGCTGTAAATTAATACTCCAAACAATACATTTAAATAAGCATTTGAAGAAAAACCATCTTCAATCAGAAAATTTTAAAACCATGAAAAATAACCAAAAAGGCAGAAGAAAGGAAAAAAAGCTGATGGTACCCAGGAAAAAGGAAAAAAATAAGATATTCTCAGAAATGAGGGATAAGTCACAAGGTACCCATGGGAAAATAGATGCCAACCAAAATTTCATGAGGGGAACTGAAGAAAGGCAGGAAAACAACCATGAGAATGAAAATAACATAACGAAAAAAGAAAAAGGATCAGAAATAAAGTACTTAAAGTGGAAGAGAGACAAAGTAGTCATATTCATATTGTCAAGTTCCTGAAACCAAAAAAAAAAAAAAAAAAGGAACAGAACTAAAACTTAAAGGTAAAATCTAAGAGGGGTGCCTGGGTGGCTCAATCATTTGAGCATCCAATTCTTGACCTTAGCTTGGGTCTTGATTTCAGGATCATGAGTCTGAGCCCTGCATTGGGCTCCATACTCGGTATAAAGCCTACTTTAAAAAAATAATAAAAATTTTTAAAAATAAGTTTTAAAAAACTACAAGTAAGCTTTCTAAAAATAGACATGAATATATATTTTATATAATATATAATATATAACATATATATTTAATATATATTATATATTATTAATCTATAATAAGATCAGTGGAGGCCTAGAGGATATTAATTCAGAATGACCAAGTCTGAAACATATTTTAGTAACACTACTAAATTTCAAATATAAAGATAAAATCCTCACAGCCTCCAGGCAAAGATCAGTAACTTAAAAAGGCAAAGATTAAGATGGTATCAGTTTCCAAACCAATATATAAAGCAAGACAGTGAAGCAGAGGTTTTTAAAAACACAATTAGGGGCACCTAGGTGGCAGAGTCATTTGGGCCACGCCTTTGGCTCAGGTCATGATCCCAGGGTCCTGGAATGGAGCCCTACATGGAACTCCCTGCTCAGTGGGCAGTCTGCTTTTCCCTCTCCTTCTGCCTCACCCTCTCCATGCCCCCTGCTCATTCTCTGTCTCTCTCAAATAAATAAATAAAATCTTTACCAAAAAAAAAAAAAAAAAAAAAAAAAAAAGGCTATTTCCTAAATAAATAAATAAATGCAAAATTAAAGAACATATGAACCAAAGATTTTATATGCAGCCAAGCTTCAAGTATCAGGGTTACCAGAAATTTTTCAACATTTAAGAACTTAGGGAATTCTGCAGTAATCAACCCTTGAGAAATCTACTAGGGAAAGAGCTTATTAACCGACTGATGACTAAGAAAACTTTGGTGAAAGGACCAATGGTAAGTACTTTAAGAATATATAAATATACACGACTAAAACAGATGTGAGATGCAAGAAGAAAGACTAACGGACAAATTTAAATGCTCTGAAAAAGTATAAAGTAATTTTTTAAATGTGAAAAGGAAAACAGAATAAGAACACTGACTGTTATACAGGCAAAAGATAGGCTTAAATAATACTTAAAAATTGATAAATCACATTGTAAACAGCTAAAAAGAAAATGAGACTAAGAGCATTAAAAAAGTTCAAGTATCAAAGTAACCACAAGAACATATAAGCATTCTTAAATACCAATAATTTCAGAAAAAATAATTGTAAATAAAAGGAAAGAAAATACAACTCATAGAAAACATAGCAAATACAACAAAGCATGATTACAAAATATTATGGCAGCACTGAGACCAAACACATCTATCACATTAGTGAATATGAATGGACATAACTGTTAAAAAAACATTTTAAATTTGGCTCATGAAACAAGACTCTATATATGCTATACACAAGAGATTCACTTAAAACGAAATAACAAAATGACTAAATACAAAATTATTTAAAAATCAAGCTACTTGCCAAAGCTCGCTTCGGTAGCACATATACTAAAATTGGAATGATACAGAGAAGATTAGCACGGCTCCTGCGCAAGGATGACACACAAATTAGTGAAGCGTTCCATATTTTATAAATATATATATATATAGCTACTGGGGGCCCCTGGGTGCTCAGTCGGTTAAGTGTCTGTCTGCCTTCAGCTCAGATCATGATCCTGGGGTCCTAGGACAGAGTCTTGTGCTGGGCTCTCTGCTCAGTGGGGAACCTGCTTCTCCCTCTCCCTCTGCCTGCCATCCCCCTTGGCTTGTGCTCTTTCTCTCTCTGTCAAATAAATAAATAAAAGCTTTAAAAAAAATCAAGCTAATGGACACAAAAAAAGAGTAGGAGTAGACATCTAGTATTAAATATAACAAAGGTCACTTTTATTTACAAAGACCACTTTTTAATGCCAAAAGCTACAACTCACAATGAAGTTATTACTCTTATGAATATGCATGCGTGGGCACCCACATGGCTCAGTCAGTTAAGTGTCTGACTTTGGCTCAGGTCATGATCTCAGGGTCCTGGGTTTGAGCCCCGAGTCAGGCTCCACACTCAGCAGTGAGTCCGCTTCTTCCTCTCTCTTTGTCCCTCTCCGCTCTAGTGCATGCACGCGGTCTCTCTCACTTTCTCTCTCAAATAAATAAGCAAAATCTTTTTAAAAAATGAGTATGCATGCGTGGAATAAAACAGCAACCAACTTCATGAAAGAAAACTACAGGATATTTAAAAAGACACAGAAATACACTAATAATAGTAGACTAAGTATAGCACTCTCAATACAAGACAGATCAAGTGGACAAAACATAAGAAAGGAGGTAGAAGATCTTACGGATATATATTAAAATCTACATTTTGATAATAAAGAACACACATTCTCTCAAGAGCCAATGACACAAACACAAAAACCAATCATGTTAGGTTACAAAGAAACATAATCTTCACGAAGTAGCAATGTTATAAACAATACTCTCTAAATCTAATACTATGGAATTAGAAGTTACTAACAAAAATAAGAAAAAAGACCTTACATCTGGAAATTTTAAAACCACCTACTAAACATTTATTGGGAAAAGAAGAAAAACAAACTGAAATGACAGCGGTTTTTCAAAATAATGACATTGGATCATTAGAGAACTAGAGAGAGTATTACTTCCAACCTTATAATGGAAAGAGAGGGCACCCAAGTTCGTAACTTTTCTGGAACCCATTCACAGGATGAACAACTGGCCTAAAATCTAAGACAGGAACATGCAGAGAAAGACAAAATGTGAGCACTGACTTGCTAGGGCAAGAATTACAGTAGGATGACTGACAAATTGGTAAAGAGTGAAAGTGTACTGGTGAATGAGAGTTAAGGCAAATATAGGAAATCTGCAAGTTCTTACAGGCTTTTGCTCTGTAAATACCACCAAGTACTCACAGAAAAAAAACTGGCAGTCTTGAGAAAGTCTCTACTAACAGAGAACAAAGGGAAAAGAACAGCAGATGCTATGGGAGAGGCACAAACTATCAGGACCCTTCCATCTCCCTCACAAAACAAAAGCCTGAGAGGAGAAGAGCAACAAACATTGTCACCTTAGGGCACTGTGTGATATCTACAGTGATCTGAAAAGTAAAAAGAGGGAAAATCCTCTACCCCAAAGAGAGGGGCAGGAAAACATGCTAGGCTCGGAATGGTGCCCAAAGAGAGACAGGAGCTTGGAGAAGGCCACAAACCCAAGACCCAGGGACTCAATGCCTGCAGAAGACAAAGTATTACCAGAACAATAGAGGATGCCTTCCAGTACCCACGACCAGTCTAGCTCACAGAGTAACAAGCAGCTTGCAAGAAACATCCTCTCTGAAGCACAGAAGAAAAAAAAAAGCTGAGGGAGCAGTGAAAATTAAAAATAAAAACAAAAAACAAAAAACCATTAAACAAAAAACTCCCACAAACCAGTCAACTCCCTAAACACAAGAAATCACAAGAATCTCGCAGTCTTGAGAAAGTCCCCAGTAAGGTAGAGAACAAAGGGAAAATAGCAGCAGGCACTGTGGAAGGGGCACAAAACTCTGGCAGGACCCTTCCATCTTCCTCACTGAGCAAAGCCAAAAGAGAAATAAATCTCAAATCCAACCCAACTCAACTCAAAATTAGATCAACTCAAAACACCAGCACAAAAGTCTTTTTAGCATAAAAAAAGGCATGCCCATTTCTAGATCTTAGTTTCTACTATCCTACATAAAATGTCCAACTCCCAGAAAAAAATTGCAAAGCATACCAAAAGGCCAGAAAATCACACAGGCAAATACAAGCAGTCATCAGAAACAGACTCAGGAAGGATAGAGATGTTAGAATTGTCAGGGAATATTAAATGACTACTGAATATGTTAAATAGTTAATTAAGTATATTTAAATAACAATATGTTAAAGGCTCTAACGGAAAAAAAACAGATAACATGTAAGACTAGATGAGTAATTTAAGCAGAGTTGGAAACTATGCTGGAGGATAAAAACAAAAAACAAAAACGTGTAACAGTGATGAAGAATATCTTCAACAGGCTTATCAACAGAATTAACAGAGTCAAGGAAAGAATCGGTGAACTTGCAGATAGGTATGTAAGAAATTACCCACACTGAAACACAAAGAAAAAAAGAAGGGGAAAAAACATAAAAAAAGAATCCAAGAGTTGTAGGACGAAATCAAACTACAGTTACTCTTGAATAATGCAGGGGAGTTAAGGGTGCCAACCCCACACACAGTCAAAAATCCACACAACTTCTGACTCCACAAAAACTTTACTAATAGGTACTGTTGACTGGAAGCCTTACTAATAACATAAACAGTTAATTAACACATATTTTCTATGTTCTATGTACAATATACTATATTGTTACAATAAAGTGAACTAAAGAAAAGAAAATGTTGGGTGCCTGGGTGGCTCAGTGGGTTAAGCCTCTGCCTTTGGCTCAGGTCATGATCTCAGGGTCCTGGGATTGAGTCCCGCATCGGGCTCTCTGCTCGGCAGGGAGCCTGCTTCCACCCTCTCTCTCTGCCTGCCTCTCTGCCTGCTTGTGATTTCTCTCTCTGTGTGTTAAATAAATAAATAAAATCTTTAAAAAAAAAA
>NW_019154093.1:20389983-20412175 GCF_002288905.1 Enhydra lutris kenyoni
AAAAAAAAAAAAAGACTACTGTATTTAATATACACAAAGTCAAAAATACAGAAGAAAAAAGAGAAAAATAATAATTTTCAAAACCAACTAAAGAGAGCTTGCAGTTGCATAACACTGTGAATACACTAAATACCACTGACCTGTACATATTAATACGGTTAACTACATGTAATGTTAATCTCAATTAAATAAAAGAAAAAAGAATCTTTAAAACCAGATCCAAGAATATGAAGCAGAACTACAAAAGCTACACACACACACACACCCTCCCTCTCAGGCAGATCATATTCAAACTGCTCAAAAATAAACATAAAGAGAAAATCTTGAAGGCAGCCAGAAGAACAAATATTAGAAAATAAATAGACTTCTTTCCAGAAACCACGCACGCTAGAAAATAAGAGAGTAACATTCAACTTTAAAGTGCTGAAGGGGGAAAAAACTGTCAACCCAGAATTCCATACCCACTGAAAGCATCTTTCAAAAATGAAGAAATGAAAACTTTCTCAGAAAAACAAGAAACTGTGAGAATTTATTGCCACCAAACCTACCCTACAAGAAATATTAAAGGAAGTAGCTCAGGCAGAAGGAATATGATACCTGACAAAAATTTAAATCTACTCAAAGAAAGTTAACAAATGTAAGTAAAATAAAATTATTTTCTCCTTACATTTTACTGTTCTAAAAGAAAAGTGACTACCTGAAGTAAAAACTGTCACAACATACTGTGTTTATAGCATTTGCAAAACTAAAATAACATGACAATAACAATATAAAAAACGGGACAGAAGAATTAGAAATACAATGCTATAGGGCCATCAACACTAAACATGGAGCAGTATATTATTATTTAAATGTAGATTCTGATTGTTTAAAGATTATTTTGTACAACCTGGGACAACTACTATAAATAACTTCATGAGAAATATATTAACAAATCAATAGAAGAGATAAAATTAATAAAATATTTCTATAGTCTCAGCATATCTCCACATAAGATATTTACTAATTACAAAGAGGAAAATAGTAACCACAGTGAAGAAACCTAGAAGACATCACCTAAAACAATGTCAAAATTAACATCACCAGTAATAAGACATACTGACATCATGTACCTTCTGGTACACTGAGAAAGGCACAAAATCGTATCTGTGATATTCTTCCCAAGAATACATATATGTTCAGTGTATTATGAGAAAACATCAGAGAAATTCAAACTCGGGAATATGCTACAAAATACCTGATCTGTACCCTCCAAGAGTGTCACAGTCATGAAACAAAGAATAACAAGGAATTGTCAGAGATTGGAGAAGGCTACAGAAACACAAAAAGTAAATGCACTGTGGATTTTAGAATGGATCTTGAATTTTAAAAAGTACATTAGTAAAATAACTAGTGATATTCAAATAAGGTCCATAGATTAGTTAATAATATTGTACCAATAGTATAAAAGTACTATTGTAGTAAGTACTGCACTAAAACTACCAATAGTACTGTGCCAGTTTTACCAATTTTCCCCAACTGCACTGTGGTTATGTAAGATGTCAATGTTAACAGAAGTTTGATAAAGGGTATTAAGAACCCTGAACTATTTTGCAACTCTTCTGTAATTCCTTAACATTTTTAATTAACCTCATGTTCTAATAAACACGTTATTATCAGTCATTGTATGTTTTAAAAATATTCATCCTCTATGTATTAAATCAATTACTAAGAAGAAAATATAAATCCAAATGCAAGCCTAGAATTTATGAAAGTGCTATTAGACTTGCCATATCCCTAAAATACAGACCTCTGCCTATGGAGACTACTGGCCTCTAGAACTATACCTCAATTTTGACATTCAGAAAAAGGTAATAAACTTCCTGGTTTAGAAAAAAAAAAATGCCAACATGTTAACAATAATATAGCAAATATGTTAGGACTACTCAATTATCTTCAAAGATAGCTTCTACACAGTTGCTAACCATAGATTTATTAAAGGTGTAACATAATGCATTTTTTTAGGTATATATATCAATCAATATGTATACTTACCCATAAAGTCTTTCCTTAAACACTCTAATTCAAAGTCATTTTTTATTTTATTTATTTGACACAGAGAAAGAGAGAGAGCACAAGCAGGGCAAGTGGCAGACAGAGAGAGAAGCAGGCTCCCGGCTAAGCTGGATCTCAGCTGGATCCCAGCCACTGGGATCATGACCTGAACCAAAGGCAGACGTTTAATCAACTGAGTCACCCAAGTACCCCTAGATGAAAGTCATTTTAATTCTTTTAACGATATTAGACATTCTCTTTAAAAGTGTGTGTGTATATGCCCACATGTTGGAGTGAAGGGAAGAGGAAAAATGGAGCAAAAGCTAAGTATTAAAAGAATAGTAGTATCACAATAATGGATACAAAGCTTCAGAGACAAGGGTCCCCACTGAGGGAAGAGGCTGCTAGGAAACAGAAAGGATCAGAGTTCAAGTGAGCCTTAAAGGAAGGATATAATCTGATTATCAACAAGGAAAAGAAAAAGCATTAACTCAGCAATAAGAATACTTACGACAAGTTTGAGATTATAGGCTAATTTGGCTGGATGAAGTCATACATGCTCTAGAGTTATGGAAGCTCATTCATAATGAATAGGCAGGGTTAAATGATAGAGGATATGAAAGATGGCCCAAAATCTATTAACAGAGGTATTCAAAGAACAACTCCACTGCTAAGCTTCCTGTAACTAAATTGGATATAGATAAAACATAGTTTACCCTAGAGTACCTTGGTATCTGAAGAACCTCAGAACTATGTTTTTAAGACAGAACAAGTATATGCTGGGGAGAAATCCATGCACAAGAGAGGAAGAAGTATTAGAGGAGTACACCAAAAATATAAAAAAATTACTAAAACATCAAGTTAAACAAAATACAAACCAAACAACACAATCCAAAAATAGGTTATTAAAAGAAAATGAAGTTACTGAGAGTAGATGTTAAGAATTCTTAATGCAAAAAAAATTTTTTAATTAAAAAATTAGTAAGAGAATGAAGAAAGTGACAACCTAGGGAGGTATCAGAAAACATAAATTTTTATGCGAACGTTTTAACTACCTCTTACTTAAAAGTACAGAAGTGTAACTATAATTGTTAAGAAATTATATTATCGTTAAGTAGCAAAATTTTTTAAAAACTGTCAGTATACAGAATTATGAAATAGGAATTTTAGGGGCGCCTGGGTGGTTCAGTCGGTTAAGTGGCTGCCTTCAGCTCAGGTCGTGATTCCAGGGTCCAGGGATTGAGCCCTGCATCAGGCCCTTGCTCAGCGGAGAGCCTGCTTCTCCCTCTCCCTCTGCCTGCAGCTCTGCCTACTTGTGCTATGTCTATCTCTCTGTCAAATAAATAAATAAAATCTTTTAAAAAGGAAAATGGGAATTCTAACTGGCATATTACTTTTTCTTTTCTAAGCACACACTGATTTATGTCTGCTGATCCTCGGAACCAGCAAGAGGAACTGTAAGTCATCACATTTACAGGTGTGCTAACCACGGACTTTGCCGCAATACTTTGTTTAAATCAATTCCAGTGACAGAAATAACTTAGCTGAGTATCATATAGCAAGGCACTTGGGGAAAATACACCCATTTTTAAAAGCAAGCTAACCTGTAGGTTAGCAAGCTTTACAAAATATCAAGATCAAAGGGCATCCAATTGAACTAAATAATTTTAAAAACAAAACCTTTAAAATTTCATTTTCTTTTAATGTTCAAGCTTTAAATAGCATATACTATCTCTTTCAGAATTAGCATGAAGTTTTTAGCTTAGTTTTACTGCAGTGAGCTGACTCCTCATGATTTCAATTAAATAGTTTAACTCTGTGTTCTGAAACACAGGTTAGACAAGTATACTAGAAATCATAAACAAATAAATAAATAAATATTAGCCACAGCTCCAAATTTCATTTAACAATGGACACTATCCACTAACCATCAAATTAGCATACCACTTTATTACTAGGTCTTAAAGTCTCCAAACTTTTACCTACCATCAGTTTTTTTTTTGTTTTGTTTTGTTTAAAGATTTTATTTATTTATTTGACAGACAGAGATCACAAGTAGGTAGAGAGGCAGGCAGAGAGAGAGAGGAAGGGAAGCAGGCTCCCTGCTGAGCAGAGAGCCCGATGCGGGGCTCGATCCCAGGATCCTGGGATCATGAACTGAGCCGAAGGCAGCGGCTTTAACCCACTGAGCCACCCAGGCGCCCCCCTACCATCAGTTTTATAAAAGAGGTATTTGGTTCATGCAATGAAGTAACTCTAGAACTAGTTTATATTTAAAGGAAAAGTAACACAACACAGAGCAAAATCCAATGAAAAAATAAGCAGAAAGTCAAGCTGTAGTCAGGGGTAAAAATGAAGACCTCAAACAGTTCTGTTTTGGTAACGTGAGGTTAAGTAAACTGAGAATTTCATGTTTGTAAAAACTAAGTTTCCTCTGAAAAGTAGAAAACAATGTTTTTTTTCCAGAGATTTTGTTTATTTGTCAGAGAGAGAGGGTATAAGCAGGGGGAGTGGAAGGCAGGGAGAGAAGCTGCTCCCTGCTGGGCAAAGAGCCCTACACAGGATCCCAGGACCCCAGGATCATGACCTGAGCCAAACAAAGGCAGACGCTTTACCAACTGAGCCACCCAGGCATCCAGAGAAAACAATTCTTTCATATCTGCTTAATCACACTTTAAATAGCAGTAGTCATTTTTTTAAAAATTTCATTTATTTACTTGAGAGAGAGAGAGCACACACAAATGAGCAAGGGGAGGGGCGCAGGGACTGGGAGGAGATGCACACCCCATGCTGAGCAGGGAGCTGGATGCTGGGTTTGATCCTAGGACCCTGAGAGCATGACCTGATGCTTAACCACCTGAGCCACCCAGGTGCCCCGAAATAGCAGTAGTCTTTCACTGTACTTAAGTTGTCTGTTAAGATGCAGAACTGATGAAAAACTTCAAAAAGACTAGTTCATGTGAGGGGCTTTCTTTATGATAGCACAACCGGAAATAAACATAAGGGGAAAAAACAGAAACAATTTGTTTGTGAAACATATCGCTTAAAGAGCTACAATAGGAGAAGACCATCTAAATATTACTAGTGAGATAATGAAATCAGCCCAATCATATTCCTTGGGGTATCTGGGTTTTCCTCCCTCTTTTCTCAAACTTCATTATGCCAGATAAGGAATAGTAATAGCAGGAAGAGTCAGAAATCTTAATAGCAAGGACTTTTCAAATATGCAAATGATGGAGATGGAAAATAGACTTAAAAATTTAAGTGTATTGGGGCGCCTGGGTGGCTCAGTGGGTTGGGCCTCTGCCTTCAGCTTGGGTCATGATCTCAGGGTCCTGGGATCGAGCCCCGCATGGGGCTCTCTGCTCAGCAGGGAGCTTGCTTCCTCCTCTCTCTTTGCCTGCCTCTCTGCCTACTTGTGATCTCTCTCTCTCTGTCAAATAAATAAATAAAATCTTTAAAAAAAAAAAATTTAAGTGTACTAATAATAAAACCAATCAGTCAAATAAGCATTTATTAAACAAGTGGTCAGGTGCCAAGGCAAAATTAATAAGAAACATAATCCCTTTCTTCTAGAATCTTGGAATCTACTTGAAAACAATGCATAAACATATTTAAAGTACTAGTATGTAACAAGGGTTCTTTCATTTGATAATATGAAATTAGTTGTGAGTGGTAGAAAGAAAAATAAAGGAGCAAAAAGAAGATAACTAGACTGGGTATGGAAAATCTAGTAACTGTAAACCATGACTTCAAAGTATGGACATTTCTATGGACTGACAGACAAGGGTTCAAAATCACAGTTTTATTCCTTACCAAAGAGAGGCACAAGCATGGACAGTTTACTTAACTTTATAGGGCCTCAATTTCTCATCTATAAAATAAAGCTAATACCTACCTATTCACCTTTCGGAACTGCTGTGAAGATTAAATGAAGTAATACAGGTAAACCACTTGACATGATACCTAGCACAAAGTACACCCTCAATAAAAGGACAATAGACACAGAACGGTAGACGAATTACAAACTGAAAAATTGAAAACTTCTGTAGAACAATGGCCTTACAGTCCCTTAAAAAGAAGAAAAACAAAGAAGGCTATAGCAAAGGAGGGGAAATTGATAAAATGAGATATTCCTTCATAATAACTTCTCTTTTGTCATAGCAAGGATCTGTGTAAATATAAGCCAGTGTCTAATGGCCATTGATGAAGGGCAGCACTCAATGCTTGGCTGCTTTCTGATGACAACAGAGACTCATTATATCACTGGCTAACTAGTTCATTCATAAAACTGCAGGTGTTCATAACACTGTATAAAATAGAAAAGCAGTGCACACTCAAGGAACTCTATAACCACATCCTGAGTAGGGTAGTAGAAGAAATTTTTCTAAGGAATTTTAGGATAATCACTAGGATAAATTCAAAAGTGAAAACTGATAGAATGAAAATATCTCAAGGCACCTCAGTGAATCTTAAAATTAGACAAATTATGTGCATGGTAATTTTCCTTATATTTGACTTTTCAGTATTAATCAATTTATTATAAACTTCTATTAATACAAATCTATCACTGTAGACCAGTAATTCAGTAATGATCCAAAAATAGTGTGATTTGTTTCATTTTTGCCTTAAGCTGAAACACATAGTTAAAGATAAATACAAGCACACTGAATAGAGTCTTTCTTCAGCAAAACAGCTATGTCAGCACAGGCAGAAAACTAGGGCAGAACTAGTGCAAAGTTCAAAAATCATTTCCTAAGAGCACAGAGTACTTAAAATGCAGTAGGACTAGGTTAACATTTACTTTTACTTTATTTCACTTAGCACTGGGTTATCAAATATATGTCAAATATCTTTTCCTTGATTTTCTAGAGCTTACTGGTAATTTTATTTTATTGAAGGAGTTTCATATATACAGACCTATGAAGCAACTGGCATGCATCTTGTCTTGCCATTATCTACATCATAAAGTTGTTAAAAAGATTAAACAAAATGGTATGTGTACAAGTATTTCAAACACTTATGAAATTCTACTAAAACATTTGCTTAAATTACTATTCACAGTTGACTCATTTTTATAGAATCTCAAGAGGAATTAGGACATAAATCACTTCTTCATAAATATTTCATGTATCTAGAGATTTTGACTATAATTTAGTCCAAACAGCTTATTTCATATATAGAAGTTCAGAAGTTCAGAAAGAAGTAACTCAGCCTAGACTATACTCAATAAAATAATGACAAGAGATTTGAAAATCCAGGACCAGAGCTCCTGATTCAAGATGAATGCAACCAATTTTCACTCTAGTTACCTGTCTCACATTTTGATTACTCAAAATTAACACAAACTGTATAGATTTCTATTCTCTACTGGCACAAATTCTTCTATACTGAAAACATGAAAAGGAACACGGGGTCAATTCTGGATCTAGATTAGAATTTATAGTGATCACATAGCCTGCTTGCATGTAAGAAGGCAATCCCTTGGCAAAAGATTCTACTCCATTGGCAATAATGCTTCCTTACATATTCATCTTTCAGTATATAAACTGAAAATACTCATCTGCAAGGAAGGAATCAACTATAACATTAATCCTCTCTTAAATGTAAGTTCAGGACAAGGTGAAAACTCAAAAGACTGAGGTAGATGGAGGAAGCAGAGTACAACTAGTCTTCATTTCAAATAAAAAAACAGCCTGAGATACTTCCCAATAGAATTAAAGTTCATGTTATTTTGCTTTCAGAATTTTAGCATATATAACCCAACCTACAGTTATCCCAAAATAAATACAGTCAACCAGGAAGTATTTAAAACGGGGTTTGGAAGAACTAGTTTACCAATAGCTATATAATGAAAATAAGGTACAGGATCAGGGTAAGTGACTAGTGACTAAAATTCCTGGAACTCAGCTATATATCTATATAGAAAAATTTTTACTTATGTGTCTAAATCTATAAAATAGCTAAAATATGCACAATCATTATTTCTCAGGAAGTCATTATCATTTCTAAGTATAACATACATGTCTAAGAGACCATATGTCTTATCAATTTTTCAGTATACTTCTCGAAATCATATACCATATACTGTTAATATTTTTAAGCTCCCACTGTATCTAGCATAAATTTGGATACACTGTAAGCACTCAGTACTGACATAATTAGTTTTTTGTTCTGTGGTTTTCTTAAAATCTTCACAATCCCAGATTGTGGTACCTAACTCAAATTCCTCTATACTTCTCTAGCAAAATAAGCACAAAAACAGAGGAGAAGAGGTTGAACTGATGCATACAGGCAATTTAAAATATAGACATCTCCGAGGTTTAAAACTCAAATTATGCAAACTGTTCCATATGGGTCCATAAAATATAGAGCAGTGATAATCATAATTTAGAAAGACAAAATAACAATGCACAGGCAAAATATATAAAACATCATATAAAAAGTTCCATGAACCTAATGAAAAGTTTGAATCATGAGTTATTCAAAATGTTCAAGTTTTGTTTTTTAAAAACAACAAGATAAAGTTAAGTGTCATATAAATAGGAAAATGAGAAAATGTATAGAGCCAGATAGTTACACAGCACAGCAAATTATTATGGTGGATAAAGATGGATTATTTCCAGAAAAAAGCCATTTAGGACACTTATTTCAAAAGAAACCCCAAGTTTAAGGTTGTGAGAGATGGCCTAATGCTTTTGCTTGGGCCCATTAAAGTGTGAATTACATTTCTGCAGAAATTTAACATCAGTGTTTTTAACCTAAGTGCTTTTACAATATTTTCCAAAATCAAGTTAACTCAGAAATAGTTGAAGAGTACTTCTACCATTCAATTATTTAACACTATCTGGAAAAACTGTCCTTTGCAGTATTCTAGATAGACTGGATTAAGAAAATATACAGAACCAACTGACGTTTTACCCTTCAAAGCTAATGAACATGGACCAAGAGAAGAACATTAGGAAAGAATTTATATTACCCCCAAATGGTAATTTTCAGATGAAAGATTTGTAGTCCATTATTCCAAGCGCATGACCTCACTTAACTCCTCTTATCCTCATATTCCTCTTATCAATACCATGCAAGAGTGGCTTAGTAGGATTTTTAATCTACAGCAACAATTTGCATCAGCCTCTTCAAAGGACACCGTAAAAATACACAAACTAAATAAAGTAATGCACTTGCTACTGAAAACAACAACAACTTCAAGACAAGAAATCTGGGACATTATTCTGGGTAAGGTCTTGACACTTCCCACCTCCACACAGAAATCATGTACATATCATCTATATAGCGCTTTAATAAAAATAATTAAAAATATAACACAATGGATTAGGAGGATGATGGCAGAGTAGGAGAGTCCTAGGCTCACCTCGTCCCACAAATACAACTAAGTAACTATCGAATCACCCAAAATACACCAGAAACCGGCCTGAAGACTGGCAAAACAAACTCCACAACTAAAGGAAGAAAAGAGGCCACAAAGTTCAGAGACATAGGTTGGGAAATAAACAGATCATGGCCACTGCAGTGCAGAGAAGGGTGAGAGATCAGACTAATACACGGGAGCACTTGGGAAAATGAAAAGGCCATAGCAACTGGCTTGGAAAGCAACAGGGCCCAAATTTGGGAGTTCTTAAACCCAGCAGAGCTTAAAGCCTGGAGTTTTGAAGGTCAACATCCTTTCATCTGGGAGAGCTGAAAGGACACTGTGGCTGCTCCTAAACAAAAAGCAGGACAAACAACCCAAGGACATACAGCATGGAGATGGCATGCTGAAGAGCACTTGAGGCACATGGTAAACCAGCTATGTGCTCATCCCAGAGCACGTCCTAGAGAGGCAGCATTCACAGAGAGATCCCTCCAAAAACAAAAGATCTGGCAGGTGGCATTTCCCTTCCCCACCCCTCAGCATGAACACAGGGCCACCTGCGGGAAGCAGCACAGTGCTGACACTTGCTACCTAATTTGCTTAAACCAAGCCCTGCCTCCCACATTCCAGAAGAACCACACTTCCCACTCACACTTGCCTCAGTCCAAAGGGGGCAGGCCTCTCCCCAAGAAGATCCACCCAAACCACTACCAACACCATGACTCCAGACCCAGGAGTTCTCCAAGGCCTTGGTTCCAGTGACAGCAATGACAGGTCTTATTTCACAAGCAGACCAGAGCACACCTAGTTAAAACATGCCACATTGAGGCCAAGGACCAAACACTGCTCACACCAGGCAAAGAGACCCTCTGCAGACAACTGACCTAAAGGATACAGTGGTCAGCACAAAACAGTAGAGCACACACAGCACTCATGAAGACACTCCCAGAGGCACCAGGTCCTGGGCAACAGGAGAGATTATGCTGTAGGGTACTAGAGGGCTTCTCCATGAAGCCATTACTCTCGAGGACAGGAGGTATCAACTTTCCTACCACAGAAACAGGCACAGAAACATAGACAAAATGGGAAGACAGAGGAATCTGTTCTAAATTAAAGACTAAGACAAGGCCACAGATGAAGATCTAAGCGAAACATACAAATTACATGACTGATGGAGAATTTAAAGCAATGATCATAAGGATATTCACTGGACTTGAGAAAAAAAGTGGTAGACATCAGTGAGACAATTAACACAAAGATAAGGAATATCAGAGATAAAGGGCTCAGTAAATGAAATGAGAAACACAACTGATGGAATGAACAAGAAGCCGAAAGAGGCAGAGGAACTAATTAAGGACATGGAAGACAAAGTAATGGAAAGTAATCAAGCTGAACAAAAGAAAAAAGAGAATTATGCAAAACAAGAATACACTGAGGGAATTAAGTGACTCCATCAAACATAATAATGATCAGATTGAAGGAGTCCCAGAAGAGGAGAGAAAAAAGGGGACAGAGAATTTATTTGAAGAGAAAATAGCTGAAAACTTTCCTAATCTGGGGAAGGAAACAGATATCCAGATCCAGGAGACACAGAGAACCCCCATCAAAATCAACAAAGGCAGACCCACAAGACATACTGTAATTAAATTGGCAAAATATCCTGATAAAGAAAAATATTAAATGTAAGAAGACAAAAGAAGGCAGTTACATACAAAGGAAACCCCATAAAGCTGTCAGTGGATTTTTCAGCAGAAAATTTCCATGTCAGAAAGGAGTGGCATCATTTACATTTAAAGTGCTGAATGGGAAAAACCTGCAGCCAAGAATACCCCATACAGCAAGGCTATCAATCACAACAGAAACAGAGATAGAGTTTCCCAGACAAACTAAAACTAAAGGAATTTAAGACCACTAAACAAGCCCTGCAAAAAATATTAAAGGGGACTCTGAGTGGAAATGAAAGACAAAGAAAAAAAATGGCAACATGAAAAAGGAAACACAAAAGTAGTGAAAAATAGGTATTTCTGTAAAAAGCCAGTCAAGGAACTCACAATATAAAAGGATGTTAATATATGATACCATAAACCTAAACATGAGGAGGAAAGGAGGAAAGAATGGGTTCAAACTTAAACAACCCTCAATGTAATATAGACTGCTATATGCACAAGATGTTATATACAAACCTAATGGTAACCACAAACCAAAAACTACTAATCCACAAAGAATAAAGAGAAAGAAATCCAAATGTACCACTAAATAAAATAAGTAAACCATGAAAGAAAGGAAGATAAGCAAGGATCAGAGAAAGTCTTCAGACAAGCACAATACCAGTAATAAAAAGGCAATAAATACATTTCTATTGGGGCACCTGGGTGGCTCAGTGGGTTAAAGCCTCTGCCTTCGGCTCAGGTCATGATCCCAGGGTTCTGGGATCGAGCCTCACATCGGGCTCTCTGCTCAGCAGGGAGCCTGCTTCCTCCTCTCTCTGCCTGCTTCTCTGCCTACTTGTGATCTCTGTCTGTCAAATAAATAAGATCTTTAAAAAACACATTTCTATCACTAATTATTTTGAATAAGCTGATTAAACACTCCAATCAAAAGACACAGGAAGACAGAATGGTTTTTAAAAAAACGACCCATCTACAGGTTGCCTACAAGAGACTCACTTCAGATCAAAAGACAGCTGCAGATTTAAAGGGAGAGGACAGAGAAACATTTATCATGTGAAAGGATGTCAAAAGAAAGCCAGAGTAACAATACTTATATCAGACAAAACAGACTTTAAAATGAAGACTATAACAAGGGACAAAGAAGGACACTATATAATAAAAAAGAGAAAAATTCAACAAGATATAACAACTATAAATACTTATGCACCCAACATGGGTGTACCCAAATACATAAGATAGTTAATAACAAACATAAAGGAACTAATCAACAGTAATACAATAACAGTAGGGGATTTTAACAACCCACTTACATCACTGTAAACAGCTTTAAATGACACAGTGGACCAGGGGGGATTTAACAGTTATATTCAGAACACTCAATCTTAAAATAGCAGAATACACATTCTTTTCAACTGCACATGGAACATTCTCCAGAACAGATCATCTATTAGGCCATAAAACAAGCCCCAACAAATTTTAAAAGATTTAGGTCATACCATGCATCTTTTCTGACCACAACACTATGAAACTTGAAGTCAACCACAAGAAAAAAATCTCGAAGGACCACGAATACATGGAGGTTAAATAACATGCTATTAAATAATGAATGGGTCAACCAGGGAATAAAAGAAATTAAAAAGTACATGGAAACATGGGACAATAAAACACAGTGACAAAACATCTGGGGTGCAGCAAAAGTGCTTCTAAGAGGGAAGTTTACAGCAACATAGGCCTACCTCAAGAAGCAAGAAAAAAATCTCAAATAACCAACCTAACCCTACACATAAAGAAGCTAGGAAAAGACCAACAAAGAAAACCTAAAACCGGCAGATGTAAACAAATAATGAAGGTTAAAGCAGAATCAGATGAAGTAGAAACTAAAAAAATCAACAGAACAGATCAATGAGGGGCGCCTGGGTGGCTCAGTGGGTTAAGACTCTGCCTTCAGTTCAGGTAGTGGTCTCAGGGTCCTGGGATCGAGCCCATATCGGGCCCTCCGCTCAGCGAGAAGCCTGCTTCCCCCACCCCGTCTGCCTGCCTCTCTGCCTATGATCTCGTCTGTCAAATAAATAAATAAAATCTTAAAAAAAAAAAAGAACAGATCAATGAAACCAAGAGCTGTTTCTTGGGGGGCGGGGGAAATCAATGAAATGGATAAACCTCTACCCAGACATATGAAGAAAAAAGAAGACGAACCCAAATAAATAAAATCACAAATGAAAGAAAATAACAACAAACACCTGAGAAATACAAACAATTATAAGAGAATATTATGGTATACTACATACCAAGAAACTGGACAACCAAGAAGAAATGGATAAATTCTTAAAACATATAACCTACATAACCTACCAAAATCAAAACAGGAAGAAGTAAAATTTTGAACAGACCAATTACCAGCAATGAAATTGAATCAATAATCATAAAACTCCCAAAAAACAAAAGTCCAGGACCAAATAACTTCACAGGCAAATTCTACCAAACATACATAATACATTTATTTATTTAATTCATTGCCATGAGAACATTAACATTTATTTTTAGGATTACTTTATTTAAATTTTAGTTAACATACAGTGCAATATTGGTTTCAGGAGTATAATTCAATGATTCATTACTTACATACAACACCCAGTGCTTATCACAAGTGCTTTCCTTAATACCCATCACCTATCTAGCCTATCCACTACCCACCTCTCTCCATCAACCCTCAGTTTGTTCTCTATCATTAAGAATCCCTTATGGTTTGTTTCTCTCTTTTTTTTTTTTCTTTTTCTCCTTCCCATATGTTCATCTGTTTCCTTTCTTAAATTCTACATATGAGTGAGATCATATGGTGTTTGTCTTTCTCGGACTTATTTCACTTAGGATAATACACTCTAGCTCCATCCACATTGTTGCAAATGACAAGATTTCAATTTTTTGATGGTAGAATAATATTCCATTATGTGTATATGGGGTGTGTGTGTGTGTGTGTGTGTGTGACCTCCTTTTTATCCATTCATCTATCGAGGGACATCTGGGCTTTCTCCACTGTTTGGCTATTGTTGATAATGCTGCAATAACCACTGGGGTGCATGTACCGCTTTGAATCTGTATGTTGGTATCCTTTGGGTAAATACCTAGCAGTGCAATTGCTGGATCATAGGATAGTTCTATTTTCAACTTCTGAGGAAACCTTCATACTGTATTCCAGAGTGGCTGCACCAGTTCACATTCTCACCAACAGTGCAAGAGGGTTCCCCTTTCTCTGCATCCTTACCAACACCTGCTATTTCTTGTGTTGTTCATTTTAGTCATTCTGACAAGTATGAAGTGGTATCTCATTGTGGTTTTGATTTCTATTTCCCTGACAATGAGTGATGTTGAGCATCTTTTCATATCTATTAGACATCTGGGTATCTTTTTTGAAAAAGCGCCTCCTCATGACTTCTGCTCATTTCTTAACCGGATTATTTGGTTTTTGGGTATTGAGTTTGAAAATTTCTTTATGATTTTGGATACTAACCCTTTATCAGATATGTCATTTGCAAATATCTTCTCCCAGTCCACAGGCTGCTTTTTAGTTCTGTTGACTACTTCCTTCACTGTGCAGAAGCTTTTTATATTGATGCAGTCCCAACTGTTTATTTTTGCTACTCTGAAGAACAGTATGGAGGTTGCTTAAAAAGTTAAAAATAGAATTACCCTACAATCCAACAATGGCACTACTGAGTATTTATCCAACGATTACAAAAACCCTAACTCAAAGGCATACATACACCCCAAGGTTTATAGCAGAATTATTTAAAATAGCCAAATTATGAAAGTGGCCCAAATGCCCACTGATCAACAAATGGATAAAGAAGATGTGGTATATACATATAATGGAATATTATTCGGCCATAAAAAAGAATGAAATCTTGCTATTTACAACTAGCGGAGCTACAGAGTATAGTGCTAAGTGAAATAAATCAGTAAGAAAAAGACAAATACCATATGATTTCACTCATATGTGTGACTTAAACAAAACAAAGGAGCAAAGGGGGAAAAAAAGGAGAAACACACATAAATCAAGAAAGAGACTCTTAACTATAGAGAACAAACTAATGGTCACCTCAGAGGGGAGGTGGGCAGGGGAGATGGGTGAAATATGTGGGGGATTATGGAGTGAACTTGTTATGATGAGCAGCAAGTGATTAATGCAAAAACTTCTTTTAAAAGAATATAAAAACATTTTTTAAAAAAATTGTAGTATGGTAAAAGCATGGATTTGGAGTCAGGTCATACAAACATTTATAAATTTTGACAAGTGCCTGAACATGCCCTATATGAAAAATAAGGAGGCTCTGGCTTAACGAAATAGGCAATCTCAAAAATGTGTATATTTGATAAAGATTTAAATTAATGAAACTATCCTGGAAGGCAATTTAACTATAAATACCAAAAACATACACACACACACAATTTGACACAGAAATACACTTATGAATTGAATTTATTTATTATCTTTTAGGAAAATTAATAGGTTAAGTATGCAAGGAAGAATATCCAAGAATATTCTCTACAGTTGTGTGTATAATAGCAAAATACTGCAAAAATCCTAAGTGTCTAACAGCATAGAACTGATTGGTAAAATTATTATGTTACAACCACCCCTCAGCATACCATGCAAACATTAAATGAACATTATAAAGAATGAGCAGTTAGCCACATTTACTTAGACATTCGTGACAGGTTGTTAATTGAAAAGTGCAGATTACAAAATAGAATTACCTCATTTATATAAAAAAAATTTTAATCACGCAATTAAGAGAAAACACCGTTGCATAATACGCTAGAAAATGTTAATTGTACAAGCAGATAATAGAGGCCTTTTATATTTTAAAAAATATAAAAGTAAAAAAGTTAACAGCGGTAAATCTACACAAAACATACAGACAATTGATAGTTGATTATATCTACATATCTAATTTCAGTTCTATAAGCACACATTTCAAGTTTTGACCTTTGAAAATAACACTTCTTCAAAATTGTAATTTAGACTTTCTTAGGACTTCAAAGGCACTCAGGGACACCTGTGTCATCCCAACACAACCAGTACTGTTCCTGTACTGTTAAAAAAAATTCATGTTTAGCTTGCCTTGCAATTGTATTTACAATTCTGTGAATGTGTAGCGCTGTGCCAGGATTTGAGTTAGTGCCTCCCCCAACTCAAAAAACTAAACCACCTCTATAATAAACTCTCCGAAGATGATTTTTTTTAAATTTTTTTTAAAAAAACACACAACAAAATGTGAGTTAATAGCTTTAGAAAGGAATGATCATCAGTGAGAGCCCCAGAAAGTGAAGGGAAAACATCAAATAGAATTATTCTGACATTTAGACAACTCTGCATTTTCTCTCCTACCAAGCATCTGCACCAAAATATTACAGGAGAAGAGGAACCTTAATTCATAGTAACATAAGAGAACAACTTTAAGAATTGTTCGAATTATCTAAGAATTCATAATAATTTAGTAATTTAATACTAAACTAAACACAAACTTCATATTAAAAACATTCAGAGTTTATTCATTTAGATTAGAGTTATAAATGGGCTATGATATGCTAAATCACCTATGAAGAACATTAAAGACATCGAAGAATTAATAAAATTTGATTACTGATCCAAAATAAAGAAAAAACTTGAAATAACTCAGAGAGAGAAAAACAAATATTGTATGATCTCACTTACATGTGTAATCTAAAAGAAAATGGAATTCATAGAAACAGATTAGATTGTTGATTGCTAGGGATGGGGGACAGTGAGTGAAAGTGATCAAAGAATACAAACCTCAAAGTATAAAAGGAGTAAGTTCTGGCGATGTAATGTATAGCAAGGTAACTATAGTTAACAGTACTACACTGTATACTTGAAAATAGCTAAAAAAAGTAAGTCTTAGAAGTTCTAACCACACACAAAGAAGTGACCATATAAGGGGATAAATGTGTTAACTCACCTTATTGCGGTGATCATTTCAAAATATGCATGTGTATCAAAATCATCACTATACACCTTAAATTTAAACAATGTTATACATCAGTTATATCTCAATAAAGCTGGAAAACAGAACAAAAATAAAAGTACTTACCACTAAGTCCCAATTATTTTGTTCAAGCAATGTAATAGCTTCATCAATGTTTTCAATGCCAGTACATGCCTGGAAGCAAAGTGAGAATTTTAGATACAAGTTTGGGAATGAAGAGGTTAATCTTAAAAAAATAAAAAGCATAAATGTGCTATTTCACTTTTAAAAAGGTGTATGAATAAAGCCACTAAATACCTAACACTTCTGAGCATTTTACAAATATGGTTTCAAAATTGTTAATTATAAAATAAATTTACATTACACTGAAATAAAAGATAATAAATTAAAGCAATAAAAGAAAGCATATCTAAATGTTGAACTTTGGAGCCCAGAATGATCTGGAGATTTCTAATTGCCCAGAACATCTTTTACTAAAAAGTTTCTTTTTTTTTTTTTTTTTTTTAAGATTTTATTTATTTATTTGACAGAGAAAGAGCACAAGTAGGCAGAGCAGCAGGCAGAGGGAGAGGGAGAAGCAGGCTCCCTGCTCAGCAAGGACTTGTTCCACAACCCTGGGATCATCACCTAAGCCAAAAGCAGACACAACCAACTGAGCCACTCAGGCGCCCCTATAAAAAGTTTCAACGTGGCTCCACACTGGGCATGGAGCCTACTTTTTTTTTTTTCTTTCAAGATTTTATTTATTTATTTGACGGAGAGAGATCACAAGCAGGCAGAGAGGCAGGCAGAGAGAGGAGGAGACCAGGCTCCCTGCTGAGCAGAGAGCCCAACTCGGGGCTCAATCCCAGGACCCTGAGATCATGACCTGAGCCAAAGGCAGAGGCTTTAACCCACTGAGCCACCCAGGCGCCCCTGGAGCCTACTTTAAAAAAAAAAAAAAAAAGTTTCTCACAGACAACCATGTAAAAAAAAAGACATGCAATCCATACCTTATATACCTTATACAAAATTTAACTTAAAATAAATAACAGATTTAAAGTAAAACCTAAAACTCTAAGACTTGCAGATCTGTGCCATCTGGTTATGGTGACCACTAGTCATACATGGCTAGTGAGACCCTGAAATATGCCTCAAGTGACTTAAGATGTGCTATGTTAAATACACATGAGGACAGGATTCAGTACAAAAATAAAAATGTAAATACTTATTACTAAATTTTTTGTGGCATCTAGCTGGCTCAATTGGTAGAGCATGCAGCTCTTGATTTCCGGGTTATAAATTCGAGCCCCACACTGGATACAGAGATTACTTAAAAATAAAATCTTTAAATATAATAAAAATAATTTTCTATTCAATGTGTATTGAGACGACCGTTTTGAAAATGTTGGCCTAATTAAAACATAATGTTTAGTGGCACCTGGGTAACTCAGTCATTAAGTGTCAACCTTTGGCTCAAGTCATGATACCAGAGTCCTGGGATTGAGCCCTACGTTGGGCTCCCTTCTCAGCGGGAAGCCTACTTCTCCCTCTCTCACTTTCCCTGCTTGTGTTCCCTCTCTCACTGTGTCTCTGTCAAATAAATAAAAATAAATAAAATCTTTTTTTTAATGTTTAAATTAATTTCACCTGCTTCTCTTTAATTTTTTTAACATGGATACTAAAAACTTTTTAATTACATTTATGACTTTCATTCTATTTTTAATACTGAAAACATAGGAAGGAATCTTCATGAGTTTTAGATACAACAGCAAAAGCAAAACCCAAAAAACTGATAAAATGGACTTCTTTAAAAGTAAGAACTACCGCTCTTTGAAAGACACTGTTAAGAGAATGAAAAGGCAAGCCACAGACTGGGAGAAAATACTACAAAACACATCTAACAAAGGATGAATAACTACAATATAAGAATTCTCAAAACTCAATTAAAATAAATAATAAATAGCAAAAGATTTCAACAGAAACTTCCCCAAAGAAGATACACAAATATACACGAAAAAATGCTCACCAGCATTAGTCAATAAGTAAATGTAAAACAAACACAGAGAGATTCCACTTCTGTACATTAGAGTGCTAAAATCCAAAACACTAACAATATCAAGTGATGGTAAGGATGCAGAAAAAACAGAACTCTCTACACTGACATATGTGTAATGTACAAATGTACCTCAAAATTATATGGCCACTTTACAAAACAGGTTAGCAATTTCTAAGAAAGTTATGACACAGTAATCCCACTTCCTAGGTATTTACTTATCCTAAAGAAATCAACTTACATTCACATGAAATTATAAAATGAAAGTTTACAACAGCTTTATTCATAGTCAGTGAAAATAGAAGACTGCCCAAATGTCCTTCAACTATACATTCATAGAACAGAAAACTATTCAGCAACAAAAATGAACAAATTATTGACAACTCAAAACAATGTGGAGAAATCCTCAAATGCATTATGCTAAGTGAAAGCCAATCTCAAAAGGATACATACTGTGTAATTCCAACTACGTGACATTTTAGAAAAGACAAAATTATAAAAACAAAAAACACTGGGCACCTGGGTGGCTCAGTGGGTTAAGCCGCTGCCTTCGGCTCAGGTCATGATCTTAGGGTCCTGGGATTGAGTCCCCCATCGGGCTCTCTGCTCAGCAGGGAGCCTGCTTCCCTCTCTCTCTCTCTGCCTGCCTCTCTGCCTACTTGTGATCTCTGTCTGTCAAATAAATGAATAAAATCTTTAAAAAAAAAAATTATTACCAGAGGCTTAGGGTAGGAATAACGGTTGACTACAAGCACCAAGAGGGACATTTGGGGAGCAAGGCAGGACAAAATTTGATTCTTTGATACCATAAAAATGCAACAAAGCAAACAAGACATAAAAAAATGCAATGTTTATTTTAAGCCGAATGAAAAAAAAAACAGGGATAACGAAAGGTTCTAAAATACTAATAAAAGCAGCTAAGAAGAATTAAGATAGGGCAGAAGTTGCACAGGTGGAACAGGAGAGAAAAACTATAGGGGGTAACTGTGAGCCTAACAGCAACAAATATCAGAAAGCACCAGTAAAAATACTTCCTCAATGACATCATTCTTTTTTCCCTCAGAAAAACATGTAGGAGGTAGTAGTTCCAAGAGGCTATCCCCTCCATAGAAACACCTAAAAATGGTGTCAGAATCAAATTTCTCAAAACTCTGGAAATTAGTCAAAAGTTTACATCAACCAAACAAATGCTGATACATGAAAAAGGTACTTCAAAACAGGTGAAAGCTTTATGATGTTTTTATTTCCCTTTCCCCACTCCTGGCTCTGTGGCAGTCTTGAATATACTAGCCCACATTTCAACAGCTGAACCTTGGTCGCTGGTTCTAGATGGAGCAGAGCAGACTCTGTTCTCAAAGAATTTGTGTTTGTCTTCTGTGACCTGTGCAGGGCTACCTGCAGGACTGACTCAAGGCTCTCTCCTTTATTTTAACAACTTGAAAATCTCTTAGTACAGAAAAGCAGCTATGCAGAGGGCATTCTTCAGAAAAATTTTTAAGGCAAATGAAAAACTCATTGCCACCTGAGAAAAAATATTCCAGTTAAAGCGAACAACAAGATATGCCAAAAACCTGAAAGAAAAATGGCAAGGGTTTCTTTGGGAAATTAGGACATTAAAAAACACTGGGAATGTAGAAAGCCATACATACGTGCAAGACAAGAAACCTAGCCAGAAAAGACCTGAGAAAACTACTCGCTCATCTCTAGGCTCAGCAGAAACAGGAAGTAAAGACACACTTGTAAACAGCCTAAGTGTTAGAGTGCTACAACACAAAGCCAGTGTGCAAAGACTGAGAAAGGATTTTCTTTCTTCTCTTTTTTTTCTCTTTTCTCTTTTCTTTTTTTACTTAAGATATTCAAGGAAATCTCTTTCCCACTACTAGCAGACCACAGCTAAAGAAGAAAAGATTTCAGAGACTATTATGTACAGAATATCTGTGCCCCACACCCATATACACACCAAAATTCATATGCTGAATCCCTAATCCCCATTGTGATGGTACTTAGAGATGGGGAGGCCTTTGGGAGATAATCAGGTTTAAATGAGGTCATGAAGGTGGGGCCCTCATAATGGGATTAGTGCCCCCTTATAATGGGATTAGTGTAGTTTATAAGAAGAGACACCAGTGGGTGTTTTCTTTCTCTGTGTCTCTGCCTCTCTGCCTCTTTCTCTTTCTCCCTGCCCTGTGAGAACGAAGGGACAAGGGGCCATCTGCAAGTCAGGAAGAGAGTCCTCACCAGAAATCAATCATGCTGGCAACACGATCTCACTTTCACCCTTCAAACTATGAGAATATAAATCTTTTCTATGGTATGTTGTCATGGTAGCCCAAGCAGACTTAAGACAGAGACAGCTCATCACCAAAAATAATTATAAAAATAGTTTAGAAAAGTCAGAAAACAACCCATAGAAAGCTACAGAAAACAACACACAGAAAGCAACAAAAAACAAACCATAGGTGGAGGAGGAAGAATCTGATTTCCAGAGTTACACAATATTTAAAATAATCATTTTTCAAAAAGGAAATTGTAACGATGCTAAGAAATAAGAAAGTATGACCCATTCAAAGAAGAAACTGACAGAAACTGTCTATGAGGAAGAAGAGACATCAGACTTAATGGGCAAACACTCAATCATCATCTTAAATATTCTCAGAGTTCAAAGAATCCATGGACAAAGAGCTAATGGGAACCAAAAAGACAATGTGCAACAAATAGAGACTATTGGTAAAGAGATACAAATTAGTTCAAAAGGAATCAAAGAAAAAAATTCTGGGGCTGAAAAGTACAATAACTGAAATGAAAATTTAACCACAGGGTTTCAATAGCAACTATGAGAAGACAGAAGAAGGATCAGAGAACTTGAGGTAGATTAAATGCAATTATCCAGTCTGAGGAACACAAAGAAAAATGAACAAAGCTGAAGAGATATGTAAGACCCCACCAAACGTACCAATAGAGTCATAATAGGGAGTTCCCGAATGAGAAGAAATAAAGAAGCAGAAAGAATATTTGAAGAAATAATGGCTAAAAACTTAACTACATTTGGTAAAAAAAAAAAAAAAAAAAAAAA